>NC_069506.1:308035104-308217604 GCF_027579735.1 Bombina bombina
TTACTAACCAGCAGCTGATTATTTCACCTGTGCTTTAGTTCAGCTATAATGAAAACCTGGACTATTGAGAGTACTTGAGGACCGCGGTTGAGAAGCACTGGGTTAAAGGACCAGTAAATACAGTAGATTTGCATAAACAACAAATGCATGATAAAAAGAAAAGTAGATTTTTTTCTGACCATATTTATTTCCACTCCCACTGCATCATGTGACAGCCATCAGCCAATCACAAATGCATATACACATATTCTGTGAATTCCTGCACATGCTCAGTAGGAGCTGGTGACTCAAAAGCATAAATATATAAAGACTGTGCACGTTTTGGTAATGAAGTAAATTGGAAAGTTGTTTAAATTTGCTGCTCTATCTGAATCATGAAAGTTTCTTGTTTCCTGTCCAGATGTTAAATTCATGTTCCTACCTGCACACCCTGCAGCATGTATAACTCATAAGTGTCCAGGAAAACATGGCTGAGGTGGCAAGCTTAAAGGGACAGCCAACACCAGAATTTGTGTTGTTTAAAAAGAAAAATAATCCCTTTATTACCCATTCCCCAGTTTTGCATATCCAACACAGTTATAATAATACACTTTTTACCTCTGTAATTATCTTGTATCTAAGCCTCTGCTGACTGCCCCCTTATTTCAGTTCTTTTGACAGACATGCAGTTTAGCCAATCAGTGCTCAGTCCTAGGTCACTTTACGTGCATTGGCTCAATGTTATCTATATGAAACATGTGAACTAATGCCCTCTAGTGGTCAAAATGTATTCAGATTAGAGGCAGTCTTCAAGGTCTAAGAAATTAGCATATGAACCTCCTAGTTTTAGCTTTCAACTAAGAATACCAAGAGAACAAAGCAAAATTTGGTGATAAAAGTAAATTGGGAAGTTGTTTAAAATTGCATGCCCTATTTAAATAATGAAAGTTTTTTTGGACTTGACTGTCCCTTTAACTCTTCCTCTATTCTTGTTTTAAGGCAGAAGATGCAGAATTGAGGCTTCACACCAAATATTTCTCTAGCAAGTCATAGAAATTTGAATCACAGGTCAATGCTTTTTTTTCTGCAATGACACTTTTAAAGCATTGTGAAGAAAATAAATTATGCACATAAATATGAAAACTGGTAACAAAAGCTGTTAACTAGATAATGTGCTTCAGATTGGAAGCTAAAAATACAAATTCATTTACCATTTTCATTAGTTGTATAGCTCCCAACTACTTGTATAAACACCACTGGGGTGGTCTTGGTGCACTTAAAGGGATACTAAACTCATTTTTTTTTTTTTTTTCTTCATGATTCAGATAAAGAATTCAATTTTAAGCAACTTTCTAATTTACTCCTATTATTATTATTATTATTATTATTATTATTATTATTATTATTATTCTTTGTTCTCTTAGTATCTTTATTTGAAAAGCAGGAATAAAAGCCAGACCATTTTTGGTTCAAGACCCTGAATAGCGCTTGCTGATTGGTGTCCGCAAATCCCAAAAAAATTGGGTTTAGTATCCCTTTAAGTCTAAAGGTCTTTTTTTTGGTTTGTTTATGTGGAAGTAGAGAGAACAAATTTATCAGAACAGTTTAATAAGGTTGTATAGCTTAACTCTTTGACTGCCAAAGAGGGCTGCACCACATTACATAGTAACACATACAACATTATAAAGTGCGGTAAAAATATAATTTTATGAGCAAACTGAGTTTCTTTAAACTTGTCAGAGCCTATTGAACTGTGTCAGTGATGGTAAATTATAAGCAGTCTGCTGAATTCTACTCTATTTATACCATGTAGGTTTTTTTTGGCTAGTCCTTATTGAAAGCTAGATCTTATTATGGTTGTAATTACTGCTAGTAATAACAATATTTTACATTTAAACCTATGAAAAATGTTACTGTTGCCGCCAGTTGTTGAATGTAATCCAGCCCTAAATCAGCTAATGCCAACTGAAATTGTTATTTAAAGGGACAGTCTACACCAGAATTGTTATTGTTTTAAAAGATAGATAATCCCTTGTTTATCCATTCCCTAGTTTTGCATAGCCAACACAGTTATATTTATATATTTTTTTACCTCTGCGATTATCTTGTATCTTAGCCTCTGCAGACTGCCCCTTTATTTGTTCTTTTGACAGGCTTGCAGTTTAGCCAATCAGTGATGGCTCCCAGGTAACTTCACGTGCACGAGCACAGTGTTATCTATATGAAAAACATGAACTAACACCCTCTAGTGGTGAAAAACCTGTTAAAATGCATTCTTAAGAGGCGGCCTTCAAGTTCTAAGAAATTAGCATATGAACCTCCTAAGTTAAGCTTTCAACTAAGAATACCAAGAGAACAAAGAAAAAATGGTGATAAAAGTAAATTGGAAAATTGTTTAAAATTGCATGCTCTATCTAAATCATGAAAGTTTTTTTGGGGGCTAGACTGTCCCTTTAAAGCTAATGTCAACTTTCACGAATCAGTGCCCATTTAAAAAAAAAAAAAACTATTAAAAACAGGGGCACTTTCATTCATGAAAGTTTACATTGCACCGGATTTTACAAATTCTTATTTTCTTCTCCTGAAACACCGGATCGTTGATCCCACGCCTGCAGCTCATCTGTACTTCGTCAGCAATTAAGAATTCTCTCCAATCACAGCTTCCCCCCTAGGACCGTTTATCTTGTGAGGGCATGCCGTGATTGGAGGAAGTCTGTTTCTTCACTGCTGTGTTAGTACAACAGGAAGAAGCAGGCAGGGCGATCAGCAATCCAGTGTTTTAGGAAAAGAAGGTAAGTATTTGTAAAATCCGATGCAATGTAAACTTTCATGAATGTTTTTAAAAGTTTTTTTAGAAACCGGTCACTGATTCATAAAAGTTGACATTCACTTTAAAGGGAAATTGTAACATTTTAAACATTTTGGGTCAGATTACAAGTGGAGTGGTATTTAACTCTCCCGCTCTCTTTTTTTTTAGCCTGAGACCTCATATATTTGAGCCCTTCTAACTTTTTTGGTGCAATATTTGTTTTCAATTTTTTTTATTAGATTGTGTTATTATGAGTATAACTGTACTTTGTAATGTGATGTGGTTTGTGAATTTTTTTGTTTTGCAAAACAGTTAACCAGAGCTCTGAGGACTCGCTATCCCGACAAGCGTTAACTTCAATTGCGCTTAAGCGATTTCATTAACTTTCAACTTGTAATACAAGCAAACAACCTGACACATGCAAAGACCCGCGATAAACCCCTTTTCACTTGTGTGTGACTCTTAGTGCTCCACTCTGCCCTTTATAAGCATAAGTAGTCATGGATTCAATCATGTTGAAATCTATCTTTCACTGAATCCTAGTGCTGATATGTTTGCACATGTATAGAAACTCTCCTTTAGATACCTGTAGTGTAACTTAGGTTCCAAAATGACAGCACACATGAATAGAGGGAGGTGCATAAAATGTATTTAGTGCTTAATGTCCCTTTAAAAGTGTACTATACTAAATTCTGTAACTACATTATGGAAGTCCATTCAATTCCCCCTGAATTACTCCAGGCTAAGATAGTAGTTATCCCTAAACCAGGTAAAAATCTCCAAATATGTTCCAATCATCACACAATCTCACTCAATCAAGACCTGGAAATATTAACCAAAATCCTTGCCAATCACCTCAAACAGATAATGCCATCCTTGATATACCCAGATTAGGTTGTATTTATGAAAGAAAGAGCACATCTGGCGCATGATTAGCATTATGCATTACCTGAATGAATCTCAAACGCCTTTTCTGCTCCTTTCTTTAGATGTGGAGAAGGCGTTAGATAGAATAGATTGGAAATATATTCTTCATCACATGGAGTTTGATGGCTCTTTTATAACAGTCATTAAAGTAATTTACTCTACAATGACACAGGTTTCCTCAGCGGGATACAAATCTAAACTTTTCTCTATACTTAATGGTACAAGGCAGGGTTGCCCCCTCTCTCCCCTGATATTTTCCCTTTTTATTGAACCCCTGTCGGCTAGTATCAGGCTATCCCTGGATATTTCAGGAGTCAAAATATCAAATACACAATATAAATTAACTTTATTTGCGGATTATATACTACTAGCAATCACCAAACCAATTATTTCTCTCCCTAATTTATATAATATGTTAGATTTATTCTCCATAATATCAGGGTATCGGATCAACCTTAATAAATGCGAAGCGTTACCAATGGCATTACCTCCCCAAACACAAAAAGCTATAGAAATAAACTTTGATTTAAAATGTCTTAAACATTGTCTTCATTTGGGGATTCATTTGACCACACAATTCCACCAGTTCAATAAACATAATTACATTTCAAATAAAGTGACTGTGGAAGTACTAACTGGATGAGCCACCCTATGTTAAAAAATGAAAGTAAAGTGATACTGCACATATAATAATACAACTATTACAAATATCAGACAGTGGCAGTGATACAAAAATAACAACACAAATCATAAAGTACTATAAGTGTTACTTGAACACCAATATCCTGCAAGATATACGGATAAGAAAGTGCATTTGTCTCATAAACTGTTCCATATAATTATATTCCTTTAGTAAGCATTTGCTCTTCTTCAAATTTCCATATGGAAAGCCGGGAAACCGTATGTGAAACAACAACCATAAAAAAGAAGTTGCCATAATGGTGCAAGATCAATGGTACCATGCTAAGGATAAAAAACAAACAAATGAGTGTACTCACAAATGTGGAACACTCAGATAGTGCTAATGACACCTGCTTAACCTTTAGGAGTGGTTACCTCGACCCACCTCTGCACAATCTCGCTGGTGTGCTGGTCTGTCAGTGATGTAGTTCAACTAGGTTTACAGGTAGCATATAGCTCCGATAGAACCTGATGCTGGGAAACAACCAAGCAAATTATTGGTTTGGTGCAAACCCTGTGTTCTATTCTGTAGCAAAAAAGTGATTTAAATGATACATATGTATTGCTCCTCTCATAATCTAGGTCAGAGTGTGAAAATTGACTATGCTGGTTGCATAGTCAATTTGCACACTCTGACCTAGATTATGAGAAGAACAATACAGATTTATTGTATAATTACATTCCACTCTTCAAAGATATAAGACAGGATATTCACAAATGGAAAACCTATACGTTCTTTAGTTAGGCTGCTTGACATCAGTAAAAATGTACATGTTACCCCGTCTGCTATATTAATTCAGGGCATTACTAATTAAAGTTCAGATATTAGACCTCGCTACCTTACAATCCGAACTACTAGCATTCATAAGAGGCAAAAAGATCCCCAGGATTTCATGTTCGGTAATGACCCAGCATAAAATGGGAGGGGTGGGTGCCTCCAACCTGATTGATTACTATCGGGCATCTAGATTAGTTAAAACTACACTATTAGGCAGACATTCTAGAGAAATTC
Organism: Bombina bombina; assembly: GCF_027579735.1. Taxonomy (NCBI): domain Eukaryota; kingdom Metazoa; phylum Chordata; class Amphibia; order Anura; family Bombinatoridae; genus Bombina; species Bombina bombina. The sequence continues at coordinate 308,040,513 of NC_069506.1, forward strand.
TGTGGACAACTCTAGAGACAGAGTGTGGTTGGAAATACCCTGATATTATACTGTGGGACAACCAACTACACAGTAGATACTCAAAGCAGTACAGGCAGCCCACCACTGATTCTATGATACACATATGGTCATTATTAGCCAAAGACAAGATGCTCTTACCTAGCTACTTCCTGTTAATGCGGATTAGATACCTTCTCGCATGGGATATACAAAAACAAGTGAGTAAATGGGTGAATAAAGGATTATGTAGGGTAGCAGACCTAATAGAGAACAAAAAAATTCTGACATTTTCCCAATTAGAAAGTAAACTAGAACCCTTAAAAATACATTGATACCTATATCTACAGATATCATCATCTATACATAAATTCCTTAATAATACAACTACCCAAACTAGAACAATTTTAGAAAGCCTATGTATATCACAAAATAGACAGACATATACCATATCAAGACTATACATTTCCTCCAATAGCACTAAATCCTCGATCATGCTCAACTGGCAAAAGGACTTGAATTCTATTCTAGAGAAACAAATATGGGATGAAATATTTAACTTAGCTGGCAAAGGCCTCTTGAGTGCATATTTAAGAGAGAATTCCATAAAAAACATATTCCGCTGGTACCTGATGCCATTAAAGGCATCATGCATGTCCCAAAATAGCACTAGACTTTGTTATAGGGAATGTGGAGAATTAGGCACTTACCAACATTTGTTGTGGGAATGTAAGGGAGTTAGGAAAATTTGGGAATCATTATCATCTCTACTTAGCTTTCTCCTTGATGATAATATCCAGCTCACTATATTCCAGGCTCTGCTACACGAACAAATGATAAAATACAGCAAATCCATTAATACCTTTATCAGAATACTATGTATGGTCACTAGGGCCTGTATAGCAAAGTATTGGAAAACCGGAGCACCCTCATGGCCAGAAATTTTAAATAAAATTTTAAATAAAATAACACTCACTCACACACTCACTCACTCACACAATGCATATGCCTGTATATACAGGGAGTGCAGAATTATTAGGCAAATTAGTATTTTGACCACATCATCCTCTTTATGCATGTTGTCTTACTCCAAGCTGTATAGGCTCGAAAGCCTACTACCAATTAAGCATATTAGGTGATGTGCATCTCTGTAATGAGAAGGGGTGTGGTCTAATGACATCAACACTGTATATCAGGTGTGCATAATTATTAGGCAACTTCCTTTCCTTTGGCAAAATGGGTCAAAAGAAAGACTTGACAGGCTCAGAAAAGTCAAAAATAGTGAGATATCTTGCAGAGGGATGCAGCACTCTTAAAATTGCAAAGCTTCTGAAGCGTGATCATCGAACAATCAAGCGTTTCATTCAAAATAGTCAACAGGATCGCAAGAAGCGTGTGGAAAAACCAAGGCGCAAAATAACTGCCCATGAACTGAGAAAAGTCAAGCGTGCAGCTGCCAAGATGCCACTTGCCACCAGTTTGGCCATATTTCAGAGCTGCAACATCACTGGAGTGCCCAAAAGCACAAGGTGTGCAATACTCAGAGACATGGCCAAGGTAAGAAAGGCTAAAAGACGACCACCACTGAACAAGACACACAAGCTGAAACGTCAAGACTGGGCCAAGAAATATCTCAAGACTGATTTTTCTAAGGTTTTATGGACTGATGAAATGAGAGTGAGTCTTGATGGGCCAGATGGATGGGCCCGTGGCTGGATTGGTAAAGGGCAGAGAGCTCCAGTCCGACTCAGACGCCAGCAAGGTGGAGGTGGAGTACTGGTTTGGGCTGGTATCATCAAAGATGAGCTTGTGGGGCCTTTTCGGGTTGAGGATGGAGTCAAGCTCAACTCCCAGTCCTACTGCCAGTTTCTGGAAGACACCTTCTTCAAGCAGTGGTACAGGAAGAAGTCTGCATCCTTCAAGAAAAACATGATTTTCATGCAGGACAATGCTCCATCACACGCGTCCAAGTACTCCACAGCGTGGCTGGCAAGAAAGGGTATAAAAGAAGAAAATCTAATGACATGGCCTCCTTGTTCACTTGATCTGAACCCCATTGAGAACCTGTGGTCCATCATCAAATGCGAGATTTACAAGGAGGGAAAACAGTACACCTCTCTGAACAGTGTCTGGGAGGCTGTGGTTGCTGCTGCACGCAATGTTGATGGTGAACAGATCAAAACACTGACAGAATCCATGGATGGCAGGCTTTTGAGTGTCCTTGCAAAGAAAGGTGGCTATATTGGTCACTGATTTGTTTTTGTTTTGTTTTTGAATGTCAGAAATGTATATTTGTGAATGTTGAGATGTTATATTGGTTTCACTGGTAAAAATAAATAATTGAAATGGGTATATATTTGTTTTTTGTTAAGTTGCCTAATAATTATGCACAGTAATAGTCACCTGCACACACAGATATCCCCCTAAAATAGCTAAAACTAAAAACAAACTAAAAACTACTTCCAAAAATATTCAGCTTTGATATTAATGAGTTTTTTGGGTTCATTGAGAACATGGTTGTTGTTCAATAATAAAATTAATCCTCAAAAATACAACTTGCCTAATATTGAGTAGTCATCAAATTTTATGCCCAGTGCAGAAAGGCCTGATGCGTTTCGCGATGCAGGGCAGACATGATTTGCTATAGCAAATCATGTCCGCCTGGGGTATGATAAATCTACCCCATAGTTTCCTCTGCAGTTCATTGCTGTTGTCTCTGACAGTTAAGGGGTTAAAAAGAAGACTTTCTCAACCACTTCTCACTTTTCTGCATTAGATTAAATTTGTTATTGCATATTACTGTGTCCTATTGGCTAACTTTACATAGCAATGTGCTAAAGCACTGCGTAAAATGGTTTATTTTACATTGCAATATGTCTTAATGCCTAAAAGAGTTTATTTTACATTGCAATACGCTATAACGCCTCAGAAAATGGCTACTTTACATTGTAATGTTTATTAACGCTCAGAGGATTTGAGAATTGTGCCAGAGCTAAGTGAACGTTTCTGTGCTGATCTGCTAAGTACTGTACTTGATTAAGGAATTTGACATTAGAAAAATCCCATGAATAGCAGTTCTAGCATTGACTGCACAAACTAAACTTTAAAGGAAAAAATAAATATTATTTTTACGTTCAGAAGATTGAATGGGTTTTTTCTGCTGGCTGAAATGGTTATCTTTACAGCTCTGTATGTTGTATCGCTGGGTGAAATGGCGTACATTACCCCGCAATATGTTCTAACACAAGCTAAAGTTCTTTTTAAACAGCAAGTACAATTTGCAGAACTAAGTACAGATGGGAATAGATTTGCATTCTTGACTTAGAGAAGAATTGAAGGCGAGAAACTGTTGCATCTGATAGTCTATTACTTACAATGTGTTTTTAAACCTTCACATTTCTCCTCTAACTGCACACACAGACTTTGAAGCTGTAGATTCACTTAAAGGGACATTTAATGTGTTTATTTTACATGAATACATCACTTCACAAAGTTGTTTAAAACTGTATGATCTATATCATATTAGAAATGTTTTGGGTTTCATGTCCCTTTAAGCCAATGAGCATTGAAGAGTTACTCACCAACATACACTTCCTGTTATTTTAAAAATGAATATTCTTTGCTTTAATACCTGCTCCTTAATATACATGACATTATACATATTTGTGTGCACTGTCCCTCGAAAAAGACATTCTAGAGACTTATTTTTAATTGTTTCCCTTGTGCTAGCATATTTATGTATGACGTTTCTTTTTGACTCACCTTCCATGTTCTTGTTGGGGCAACTCACCTTGATGCACATCTTTATCTATGTGTTTATCCATTTGCTGTTATTAAACACATAGTGAAACAAGGCCATTCATTCAAAATGTGAATGACCTAAAGAAATCTAGCATTTTATTTTTAAACTTTAGTGTCCCTTTAATATCCAATCCACTGGCCGTAATTTATAGCCGTCCTCAGTAATTGCTAGGAATAATCAATAGACCATATTGCTCTTTAAATTAACAATGTCCTTGAACTTTCGCTAATTTTTAACGAGTTTTGTAGATTACAAATGTATTCATTTAGACACTCGTCAGAACTCATCAAGGAAAACCGTGTACAAATCCGGAGGATTTATATCCATAAGGACATAAATTAGAAACAACTGAAAGGGCGAATACTATGATTGTGCGTGTTCTAAAAATACCCACCTTACGACAAGACTTCATAACCTTTTTGTGCACAGCTTTAGGTAGAGCTGGGTGAGTGAGAAACCTTCAGATATATTATGGGTTTATAGAAAAAGAAAAAAAAAACTAAACAAGGGATTTTATTTCAAATGAAATAGACATATCCTTGCACAAATGGTGTGCTCTAATTCTTTAGAACAAGTCATTTCTGCACTACTCACACTGGAACTGCAGAGGTTAAACACATAGGTAAAGAGTAGGACCTGACCATGAGCCGTGAACACTGCAGCTCCTGAGCTGAACACAGGCTGTGATTGGCAGGGTTGTGTGTCACTGGTTGTTTCCTGCGCGGGAACAGCGGTTCTCTGTGGTTCCTGAGTGAGACCTTATCTATGTGTTTAACCTTTTTGCAGGGTGTTAAATACACAACGTTCCGATGATAGTAGTGCAAAAATTGCATACTCTAACAAAATTTAAAGCAAGTCATTTTTTTAACTAAAATGTACCTTTAAGGATGATAAATTCAGGGGAATTTGCAATAGTATTACATTTCTGACTTGTTAGTAGTTGCAGTGGGGTAGCTTTATCAATGTGCGGGCGGACATGATCCTCTGTAGCGGATCATGCCGCCGCACATCGGTAAATGCCGACAGCATACACTGTCACCATTTATCATTGCACAAGCATTTCTAGTTAAATGCTTGTGCAATGCCGCTCCCTGCACATTCGCGTCCAATTGGCCACTAGCAGGGGGTGTCAATCAACCCGATCGTATCTGATCGGGCTGATTGCTGTCGCTGCCTCAGAGGTGGCGGATGAGTTAAGGACGCTGTAGCAGCGTCCGCTGCTTGGTAAATCTACCCCAGTGAGTGAATCGTATTGCAGAAGATGTGGTATAGACAGAACACATTTATATATGTGCATGCCATGCAAACCCTTGTTTTTAATTTTTTTGTAATCCTATTTATTTATTAGAAAGATAAAATTGTTTCTGTAATTGGTTTGCTTTTTTCTCTTAAATCTATGTTCTTTTTTTTTTTGTTGTTGTTGTTGTTAAAGGGACACTGAACCCAATTTTTTTCTTTTGTGATTTAGATAGAGCATGCAATTTTAAGCAACTTTCTAATTTACTCCTATTATCAATTTTTCTTTCGTTCTCTTGTTATCTTTCTAAAAAAAAAAGATGGTATCTAAGCTAAGGAGCCAGACAATTTTTTGTTTCAAACACTGGGCAGGACTTTTAAACTTACATTCTTGCTTTTTCAAATAAAGATAGCAAGAGAAGGAAGAACAATTGATAATCGGAGTAAATTAGAAAGTTGCTTAAAATTGCATGCTCTATCTGAATCATGTCCCTTTAAGGGAAAAACGACAGTTTAATGTCCCTTTAAGGGTCAATCAGAATCCTTTAGATACTATTATTATCTGATGTATCTAATGAACCCCTTCACTTTAATTTTATTGTCATTAGTTATTTTTTTCTTTAGAAAAGCATTAGATACAGTTATCTAACAGCATGGACTAGATTCTATTATTTTACGTTAAATGGTCTTGTGGCTTTCAATTTGCCTGAGATACATTTTTGACTCTGAATCTGGGGTGTAGCAGGTTCCCAAAGTTCAACTGAGAATGAGAAGGTCAATTTAAAATAGATTTTAGTTTACTCTTTGCCATGTTATATGCCACTCTAAGATCTACGGGAGACTGAGTTAAAGGGACAGTAAACACCAACAATGTTCTTGTTTAAAAAGATAGATAATCCCTTCATTTACCATTCCCCAGTTTTGCATAACCAACACAGTTATATTATTATATTTTTTACCTCTGTAATTACCTTGTATCTGAGCCTCTGCTGACTGCCTCCTTGTCTCTGATTTTTTGATAGACTTGCATTTCAGGCAATTAATGCTGACTCTTAAATAACTCCACGGGCATGAGCACAACGTTATTTATATGGCACACATGAACTAATGCCCTCTACCTGTGACAAAACTACCACATGCATTTAGAAAAGGGGTGGTCTTCAAGGGTTTAGAAATTAGCATAGGTGCCTACCTAGGTGTAGCTTTCAGCTAAGAATACAAACACAATACAAGTGACAGACAAATCATTTACAGTAACTTAGGGTCAGCAGAGCACTGAGGTTTCTCTTGTGACAGACGAGGGCTCACTGCTTGCAGTGACAGTTCTAGATTCAATGTATTACTATATTTAAATCATAAGAGGAGTAACGACTTATGAACTTCAACTACTACCCAGGAAAGAATATAGTGTCAGCATTTCACATTTTGCTCCAAGTGGAGTTTGTCATATTGCTCCTGGCAAAATGTACGTTGGTGACAGTTATCTTTAACTGAATCCACATGAAAAGTTATATATGTGAGAGTCAATTATAAAGGAAGAGACTGTAAGAGGGTGTGTGTTTTTGGGATACAAAATTGTATGTGATATGGTGTACCAGGCCAAAAGATGGGGCCACATATAGGTCTTTTTGTATGCAGATAACAATCACCTAGATTACGAGTTTTGCGTTAGAGGCTATGCGGTGCTAACAAGCAGTTTATGCTCACCGCTCACTTACCTACAGCGCTGGTATTACGAGTTTTTACAAACCCGTCGTTAAAAGACAAGAAGTGAGCGTTGAGCAAAATTTTGCTCAAAATCTCACTCCAATACCAGCACTGCTTACGTTAACGGTGAGCTGGTGTAACATGCTTGTGTACGATTTCCTCATAGGAATCAACAGGGAGAGCCGGCTGAAAAAAAGTCTAACACCTGCAAAAAAACTGTGTTTAGCTCCTAACACAGCTCCATTGATTCCTATGGGGAAATAAAATGTATGTCTACACCTAACACCCTAATATGAACTCCGAGTCAAAACAACCCTTCTTACACTTATTACCCCTAATCTGCCGCCCCTGACACCGCCGCCACCTACATTATATTTATTAACCCCTAATCTGCCGCCCCCAAATGTCGCCGCAACCTACCTACACTTATTAACCCCTAATCTGCCTCCCCCAACGTCGCTGCCACTATAATAAACATATTAACCCCTAAGCCTAACCATAACCCCCCCTAACTTAAATATAATTTAAATAAATCTAAATAAAATTCCTATCATTAACTAAATTATTCCTATTTAAAACTAAATACCTGTAAAATAAACCCTAAGCTATCTACAATATAACTTATAGTTACATTGTATCTATCTTAGGGTTTATTTTTAATTTACAGGCAAGTTTGTATTTATTTTAACTAGGTAGAATAGTTATTAAATAGTAACTATTTAATAAACTACCTAGCTAAAATAAAGACAAATTTACCTGTAAAATAAAACCTAACCTAAGTTACAATTACACCTAACACTACACTATAATTAAATTAATTCCCTAAATTAAATACAATAAAATAAAATTAGCTAAAGTACAAAAAAAATCAAACAATAAATTACAGAAAATAATAAAAAATTACAAGATTTTTAAACTAAATACACCTAATCTAATCCCACTAACAAAATAAAAAAGCCCCCCAAAATAAAAAAGCCATACCCTACACTAAATTACAAATATCTCTTAAAAGGGCCTTTTGCTGGGCATTGCCCCAAAGTAATCAGCTCTTTTACCTGTAAAACAAATTACAAATCCCCCCAACATTAAAACCCACCACCCACACAACCAACCCTACTCTAAAACCCACCCAATCCCCCCTTAAAAAAAACCAAACACTAACCCCTTGAAGATCACCTTACCGGGAGAAGTCTTCATCAAACCGGGCAGAAGTGGTCCTCCAGATGGGCAGAAGTCTTCATCCAAGCCGGGCAGAAGTGGTCCTCCAGAAGAGCAGAAGTCTTCATCCAGACGGCATCTTCTATCTTCATTCATTTGGCGCGGAGCGGGTCCATCTTCAAGACATCCGACGCGGAGCATCCTCTTCTTCCAACGGCAGCGACTGAATGAAGGTTCCTTTAAATGACGTCATCCAAGATGGCGTCCCTTCAATTCCGATTGGCTGATAAAATCAGCCAATCGGAATTAAGGTAGAAAAAAATCCTATTGGCTGATGCAATAAGCCAATAGGATTGAGCTGGCATGCTATTGACTGATTGGAACAGCCAATAGAATGCCAGCTCAATCCTATTGGCTGATTGGATCAGCTAATAGGATTGAACTTCAATCCTATTGGGTGATCCAATCAGCCAATAGGATTTTTTCTACCTTAATTCCGATTGGCTGATAGAATTCATCTTGGATGACGTCACTTAAAGGTACCTTCATTCAGTCGTAGCTGTCGGAAGAAGAGGATGCTCCGCATCGCAGTGGCGTCACTTGGGGGGTGCAGGGGGGTGCAGGCCGCACCTGGGTGACACCATCAAGGGGGTAACGACATTTTTTTTTTTTTTTTTTTTAAATTTTATTGAATTTCAAAGAAATACAATGTTGAGATGCATAGATTATTTTATTAGAGGCTGGCATTTGTGAACATTAGTGGGACTGGGGAAGTTGTAGACACACAATTTTTTTGCCCCTTGAGCCAGTGCTGCAATTTCAACAAATAGTTTTCCCGGCTGCTTTTGCTTGTTTGTACTTTGCTCCTCCCCGGCCCAATTTCACTATGAATGTTGTGGGTGTGCCATGGGGCTTGCAAAGTTGCTCTGCTAGCCTAAACCTGCCTGCCTATCTGTGCTCACTGCTCAGTGACATGCGGCCCAGGGCTGTGCACTGACAGACTTGGAACAGAGTCAGAGAGCAGAATTTTCATAGTTTGCGCACCTAAACCTTTTCTTCAGTGATTTATTTTAGAGTACTCTGTTTATTTTTCATTTGATGTTCTGCTGAGCCAGGGAGCAGCTCTAGGCATGAGCTTCATAATTAATGTGTGTCTGAGTTTTTGTGTGTGTGTCTGAGTGTGTTTCCGAGTGTTTGTGTGTGCATCTGAGTATGTTTTTAAGTGTGTCTGAGTGTTTGTATGTGTGTTTGCCTGTGTTTTTGTGTGCGTCTGCTTTCTGGGGGGGGGTGACACATGACTTACAGCACCGGGTGACACCAACCCTAGTGACGCCACTGCCGCATCGGATGTCTTGAAGATGGACCTGCTCCACGCTGGATGGATGAAGATAGAAGATGCCGTCTGGATGAAGACTTCTGCCCGTCTGGAGGACCACTTCTGCCCGGTTGGATGAAGACTTCTCCCGGTAAGGTGATCTTCAAGGGGTTAGTGTTAGGTTTTTTTAAGGGGCTATTGGTGGGTTTTAGAGTTAGGGTTGGTTGTGTGAGTGGTGGGTTTTTATGTTGGGGGGGGATTTGTAATTTTTTTTTACAGGTAAAAGAGCTGTTTACTTTGGGGCAATGCCCCACAAAAGGCCCTTTTAAGGGCTATTTGTAATTTAGTGTAGGGTAGGGCTTTTTTATTTTGGGGGGGGCTTTTTTATTTTGATAGGGGGGTTAGATTAGGTGTAATTAGTTTAAATATCTTGTAATTTGTTTATTATTTTCTGTAATTTAGTGGGTTTTTTTGTACTTTAGCTAATTTTATTTAATTGTATTTAATTTAGGGAATTAATTTAATTATAGTGTAGTGTTAGGTGTTAGTGTAACTTAGGTTAGGTTTTATTTTACAGGTACTTTTGTATTTATTTTAACTAGGTAGTTATTAAATAGTTAATAACTATATAATAACTATTCTACCTAGTTAAAATAAATACAAACTTGCCTGTAAAATAAAAATAAACCCTAAGCTAGATACAATGTAACTATTAGTTATATTGTAGCTATCTTAGGGTTTACTTTATAGGTAAGTATTTAGTTTTAAATAGGAATAATGTAGTTAATGATAGTAATTTTATTTAGATTTATTTAAATTATATTTAAGTTAGGGGGGGTTAGGGTTAGGGATAGACTTAGGTTTAGGGTTTAATAACTTTAATATAGTGGCGGCGACATTGGGGGCGGCAGATTAGGGGTTAATAAATGCAGGTAGGTGGCATCGATGTTAGGGCCGGCAGATTAGGGGTTAATAATATTTAAGTAATGTTTGCGAGGCAGGAGTGCGGCGGTTTAGGGGTTAATATATTTATTATAGTGGCGGCGATGTCCGGTTCGGCAGATTAAGAGTTAAAAAATGTATTTTAGTGTTTGCGATGTGGGGAAGCCTCAGTTTAGGGGTTAATAGGTAGTTTATGGGTGTTAGTGTACTTTTTAGCACTTTAGTTAAGAGTTTTGTGCTACGGCGTTGTAGTGTAAAAATTTTAACTACTGACTTTAAAATGCGGTACCAGTGTTAACGGGAGAGGGTCTACCGCTCACTTTTTGCCAGACTCGTAATACCGGCGCTATGCAAGTCCCATTGAAAAAATAGGATACACAATTTACGTAAGTAGATTTGCGGTATTTCCAAGTCTGGCCAAAAAATGAGCGGTACACCTGTACCTGCAAGACTTGTAATGCCAGCGGGCGTTAAAAAGCAGCGTTGGAACTGCCCAACGCTGCTTTTTAAGCCTAACGTACAAATCGTAATCTAGCCGTATGTGTTTAACCAATACAAATTGTTAAAACAAACAGTTAAAGTAATATCCTAAGCAGCTGTGCACTTCTGGGAGCTAGCTGACCACATCTAGTGGGTCAAAGGCAAGAACCATGTAGGTTTAGTTTACAAACAGGAGCTAGCTCTCAGTAGTGTAGTAGATAAATACATATATTGCTCTAAAAGAAGATGTGAGAATTCAAATATATGTTTTTTGTTAATAACATATGTATTACTCTAATATATCACCAGTTAGTAGTTAGTAAAAAGGTAGGTTATAAATGTTAATCTCAAGGATATAAATACTTCCAGTCCAGCACTACACAGTATGTATATGTATATATATATATATATATATATATATATATATATATATATATATATATATATATATATATATATATATATATATATATATATATATACAGTATAAATATATATATATATATATATATATACAGTATAAATATATATATATATACAGTATATATATATATATATATATATATATATATATACAGTATATATATATATATATATATATATATATATATATATATATATATATATATATATATATATATATATATATATATATATATATATATATATATATATATATATAGGTAGCCCTCCGTTTACGCCGGGCTTATGTTCCAGAAGGAATGGTTGTAAATCGAAACCGTTGTAAATTGAAACCCAGTTTATAATGTAATTCAATGGGAAGTGAGGGAGTTAGATTCCAGGCCCCTCTCAAAATTGTCATAAGTAACACCTAATACATTTTTTTTAAAGCTTTGAAATAAAGACTTTAAATACTAAACAGCATTATACACCTAATTAAATAATCACACAACAGACTTTATCATCATTTTTTTACCTGCATTTTTCTGCAAACAGTTCTCTGCATTGTTAGCATGTTAGTTAATATTGGGTCTGCACCTATTCTATGCATTTCAATCTGGAGTGATTAATAGGTAGTTAGGCACCCTCATCTCAAGCAGTTGGACAGGAAGATAATAGGGAAGTGGCTGCTAGTTCTTGTTGCTTGGAAGTTGCTCGATAGCTAAGGTCTGTTCTGTGTACACAGATTAATTTCAGTCGGCTAAGTTGCATAACTTTGCCGAAACACAAGCAAACAGCTCCACCTACTGCCTATTTTAATTAGTGCACTGCTTTTCAATAGCAGTCACATGACTGAAAAAAAAGGTTGTTATTCTGAAACATCGCAAATTGAACCGGCGTAAACCGAGGGCCACCTGTGTGTATATATATATATATATATATATATATATATATATATATATATATATATATATATATATATATATATATATATATATATATTAATACAAAGAAGAAAAATAGACCACTATTATCCAGCACAGGACTATAACTCTATCATAAAACATCCCACATATAAACAGAAAAGCAGGAGAGAGAGATATAAACCCTCAGCCAAAGTGAAAAGAAAATTTATTATAACAATAGACATCATATGTAAATCTACTACCAGTTCGCAACATGAACATATCAGTAAATGACAAATATGCAGTCCAATGATTGATACATCAAAAAATGTTCCAAAAGAATTAGATCAATATTGGGCAATATTATTCTTAGATCATTTAATTCAATATGTCTAACCAAGAGCCAATTTTGATTTCGCAAACCACCATTCTTGATAGACAGCCAAAAAAAGTTGAATTTGTAATCCAAGAACAACTGTTAACGATATTGTCCCAAACACTTCTTGACAACCATGTATTCTCCACTATTAATATGCAGATCCTCAAATTTACCAATATTGGAACAAATCGAATGAATGTTTTTTCCTCCTTCAACAAAGGATATGTAACATGCTAAGTAACATTCAGCGTGATGCTAATATCACTGTTGCTTGTAAAGCACTGCTGTATCGCCTTCTTAAGGCATATTGCAATTAACAGGAATTACCTCTGTGTTACCTTTATTCATGTGTCCTTCATTCCATTGTTCCACAGTGGGATATCCGGTATTTGGTTACCTTTTGAGATTTGCTGCAAAGATGGTGGTTCCTTCAAACCAAGGTGGTTGCGAATGACCAGAGGCACTTGAGTGCCTAAGCACGCCTCTCGTGTGTACTCACTTTTGTTGCCTGTTTAGACATTAGTGGCTGTGTGTTGAGTTATTTTGAGGGGACAGCAAATTTACACTGTTATACAGGCTGTACACTTACTACTTTACATTGTAGCAAAGTGTCATTTCTTCAGTGTTGTCACATGAAAAGATATAATAAAATATTTACAAAAATGTGAGGGGTGTACTCACTTTTGTGAGATACTATATATATATATATATATATATATATATATATATATATATATTATATAATCAATAACAGTGGTCTTTTAAAACCAGCAGCTAAAACTCCTACATCAAATATATATATATAAATATCACATTCTTCCTGTGTGGGTGGGTACGTTTGGTAACTGTAGCTCCATATGATAATCATGCTAAGACATCTGTGGAATCTAACTTTATCAACTTATAGATGTTTAACCCCAGGGAATCTGTCCCCTTTGGAAAACAGCGATTGACTGTGCTAATCAGCCTGAGATCTGTCTCACAGCGAGAGGGTGCTGCGGTGTGTGACTGACAGGCGTCTGATTTGATGTGTGATTATGTTACTGATGGACTGAGTGATCCTACACACGGCTCTTTTCCCTCTGAGCTGAGCAGCAAAGCTTTGCTAAATCCCCCTCAGAACATTCTGAATCAACCACCCAAGAAACACAAGCTGCTATCGATGTTTCCTGCAGCTCTGTCTGTTGATGTACGAGGCCAGCTTGCAGTTTTTTTATTTTAAAACTGAATCTCCCTCTTAACAAATGTATTGTGCTAGCAGATTTATTTCAAATCTTGACATAATTATGAGACAGTTGAGTGAAAATGACGCATCATTTTGCAGATGTATTGCATCAATCATTGTATGTCCTTCAAAAAATCAGTGCCACATGTGACACATGACAGGAATTCTTCCTCAGCATATATATTTCATTAAAAAGGACAAAAACACCTTTACTTTTAAAAGATCAGGTTTTTAGCACTGAAAAATCTTCTTTTAAAACGGAAGTCGGCAAATTTATTTTAGATTTTGTAGCTACAAAGAATTTTGAACCCGACAATATGCGCATGCGTGTGAGTAAGTGCGTGCATGTAGTAAATACACTCAATACACCTAAAAGACACATTAAACACTGCTTGCTTTTGTGTAAAAATTGATCTTTGTCCAACGCGCCCTAGAAAAGCCAAAAACCAAAATCTGTAACTGGGTATTCAACATATTGCCTAAGCCAGCTTTTGATTTTCAGCATTTGCCAGTGACCGCATTTGTGTCATGGACTTCCTAGGGAGCGCAGGATAAACAACATTTTCACACAAAAGGAAAATATAATTAATGTACTTTAAAAGCTGGAAGATATTTCACTGAATTCTAGGGATAAACTTTGGTAATGATAATTTGCTAAATATTGGCTAAAATATTTTCTATGTATGAATACATGTATCCAAATAGTAATTTGTATTATTTTATGTTTTTAAAAATAGTTCCTAAATAATACAAAGTTTGCGTCTAGTTTTACTGCACAATCAGTCTAGTATAAAAAAAAAAAAAATTACAGTACTACTACTGATTGGATACAATTAGCCATGATTTCAGTTATTTGCCTCTCATGGAATAAAAAACAATGTCTATAGCATAAGGGCTTTCCATATTCATGAAATAAACATATGCTCTGTATTTAATAAATGTTGTTGCCAAAATGCTTATACCTCAATCATATCTATACTTCAATACTTCTCAAATGAGCTAATGTACCTAGTGCATCAGTTTGTTGTGGCTGGGTGTTCTGATGAAGTAATTGTGCCAACAAGACTCTAGCTGAAGTACCTGGTGCATCAGATTGTTGGGACTTGGTATTCTGATGAAGTAATTGTGCCAGCAAAACTCTAGCTGAAGTATCTGGTGCATCAGTTTGTTGTGGTTGGGTATTCTGCTGAAGTAATTGTGCCAACAAGACTCTAGCTGAAGTACTTGGTGCATCAGTTTGTTGTGACTGGGTATTCTGTTGAAGTAATTATGCCAACAAGACTCTAGCTGAGGTATATAGTGTATCAGTTTGTTGTTGTTGGGTATTCTGCTGAAGTAATTGTGCCAACAAGACTCTAGCTGAAGTACTTGGTGAATCAGTTTGTTGTGACTGGGTATTCTGATGAAGTAATTGATGCACCAGGTACTTCAGCTAGAGTCTTGTTGGCACAGTTACTTCATCAGAATACCCAGTCACAACAAACTGATGCACCAGGTACTTCAGCTAGAGTCTTGTTGGCACAATTACTTAATCAGAACACCCAGTCACAAAAAACTGATGCACCAGATACTTCAGCTAGAGACTTGTTGGCACAATTACTTTATCAGAATACCCAGTCACAACAAACTAATACACCAGATACCTCAGCTACAGTCTTGTTGGCACAATTACTTCATCAAAATACCCAGCAGCAAAAAAATGGATGCACCAGATACCTCAGCTAGAGTCCTGTTGGCAGAATTACTTCATCAGAATACCCAGTCACAACAAACTGATGAACCAGATACCTGGCACTATTACTTCATCAGAACAGCCAACCACAGCAAACTGATGCACCAGATACTTCAGTTAGAGTCTTGTTGGCAGAATTACTTCATCAGAATACCCAGTCACAACAGACTGATGCACCTCAGCTAGAGTAATGTTAGCACAGTTTGTTGTGACTGGGTATTCTGATGAAGTAAGTGTGCCAACAGGACTATAGCCAAGGTATCTGGTGCATCAGTTTGTTGTGGTTGGGTATTCTGGTGAATTAATAGGGCCAACAAAACTCTAGCTAAAGTATCTGCTGTATCAATTTGTTGTGACTGGGTATTCTGATTAAGTAATTGTGCCAACAGAGCTCTTGCTGAGGTATCTGGTGTATCAGTTTGTTGTGGCTGGCTGTTCTGATGAAATAATTGTGCCAACAGGACTCTATCTGAAGTATCTGGTGTATCAGTTTGTGTGGCTGGGTATTCTGATTAAGTAATTGTGCCAACAAGACTCTAGCTGAAGTACCTGGTGCATCAGTTTGTTGTGACTGGGTGTTCTGATGAAGTAATTGTGCCAACAGGACTCTAGCTGAGGTATCTGGTGCATCAGTTTGTTGTGACTGGGTATTGTGATGACGTAATTGTGCCAACAAGACTCTAGCTGAAATATCTGGTGCATCAGTTTGTTGTGGTTGGCTGTTCTGATGAAGTAATAGTGTTAGGTATCTGGTGCATCAGTTTGTTGTGGCTGGCTGTTCTGATGAAGTAATTGTGCCAACAGGACTCTAGCTGAGGTATATGATGCATCAGTTTTTTTTTGTTGCTGGGTATTTTGATGAGGTAATTGTGCCAACAAGACTGTAGCTGAGGTATCTGGTGTATTAGTTTGTTGTGACTGGGTATTCTGATGAAGTAATTGTGCCAGCAGGACTCTAGCTGAGGTATCTGTTGCATCAGTTTGTTGTGGCTGGGTATTCTCATGAAGTACTTGTTGTACTGAGGTATCTGGTGCATCAGTTTGTTGTGGTTGGGTATTCTGATAAAATAATTATGCCAACAAGACTCTAGCTGAGGTTTGTGGTGCATCAGTTTTTTTGTGGCTAGTTATTGTGATGAAGTAATTGTGCCAACAGGACTCTAGCTGAGGTATCTGGTGTATCAGTTTGTTATGATTGGGTATTCTGATGAAGTAATTGTGCCAACAAGACTCTAGCTGAAGTATCTGGTGCATCGGTTTGTTGTGACGGGTATTCTGATGAAGTAATTGTGCCAACAAGACTCTAGCTGAAGTATCTGGTGCATCAGTTTGTTGTGACTGGGTATTCTGATTAAGTAATTGTGCCAACAGGACTCTAGCTGAGGTATCTGGTGCATCAGTTTGTTGTAGCTGGGTGTTCTGATGACATAATTGTGCCAACAGAACTCTATCTGAAGTATCTGGTGCATCAGTTTGTTGTGACTGGGTATTCTGATGAAGTAATTGTGCCAACAGGACTCTATCTGAAATATCTGGTGCGTCAGTTTGTTGTGACTGGGTATTCTGATGAAGTAATTGTGCCAGCAGAACTCTATCTGAAGTATCTGGTGTATCAGTTTGTTGTGGCTAGTTGTTCTGATGAATTAATAGTGCCTGCAGGACTCTAGCTGAAGTATCTGGTGAATCAGTTTGTTGTAGCTGGGTGTTCTGATGATGTAATTGTGCCAACAGGACTCTATCTGAAGTATCTGGTGCATCAGTTTGTTGTGACTGGGTATTCTGATGAAGTTATTGAGCTAACAGGACTCTATCTGAAGTATCTGGTGAATCAGTTTGTTGTGGCTGGTTGTTCTGATGAATTAATAGTGCATACAGGACTCTAGCTGAAGTATCTGGTGAATCAGTTTGTTGTAGCTGGGTGTTCTGATGATGTAATTGTGCCAACAGGACTCTATCTGAAATATCTGGTGCATCAGTTTGTTGTGGCTGGTTGTTCTGATGAATTAATAGTGCCTGCAGGACTCTAGCTGAAGTATCTGGTGAATCAGTTTGTTGTGGCTGGGTATTCTGATGAAGTAATAGTGCCTACAGGACTCTAGTTGAAGTATCTGGTGAATCAGTTCATTGTGGCTGGGTATTCTCATTAAGTAATTGTGCCAACAGGACTCTAGCTGATGTATCTGGTGCGTCCGTTTGTTGTGGTTGGATATTCTGATGAAGCAATAGTGACTACAGGACTCTAGCTGAAGTATCTGGTGCATCAGTTTGTTGTCACTGGGTATTCTGATGAAGTAATAGTGCCACCAAGACTCTAGCTGAGGTATCAGGTGCATCAGTTTGTTGTGGCTGGGTATTCTGATCAATTAATAGTGCCAACAAGACTCTGGCTGAGGTATCTGGTACATCAGTTTGTTGTGGCCGGGTGTTCTGATGGAGTCATTTTGTCAACAGGACTCTAGCTAAAGTATTGGTTAATCAGTTTGTTGTGTCTGAGTATTATGAAGAAGTAATAGTTCCAAAAATTACTCTAGGTGGGAAATTTGATGTAGCAGTAACAGAGTAGATGAGGTTGGAATCTCTGAAACCTTGTATATTTTTATATTTATATTGTATACATTTTATATACCTTCCAACAGTTCCCAGAGGCCCACCAGTGACAAGAGAGGCAGAACTGGGCATGTTGTGGGTGGTATCAAGTGTGTCATAGATGGGGTAGATGTGTCATTAGTGTGTCAGGGTGGTGTTGGCAGAGCTGGACATGTCATGGATGGGACTAGGTGAAGTTGTGTCCTGTGCAAATTCGTAGTCTAAAAAAGTATTACTGGTAGGGATCATCAGAGTTAGGGTGCCACATGAGGGGCAGCCATTATTCTGGAGGTGACGCCACTGCTTGCCTGAACAGCTATGATTTTGTATTTTTCTAATTCTTAAATCGCAACTTTGGAACAAGAACTAAAGCTATTCTGAGGTTTACCCCTAATGTGTCCATTTTGTTTCTCTAAGAATAATGGTAATTTATGAAATACAACTACAAGTTTCAATTATATAAAAGTTAGACATGTTTTACTGATTTTGTATGTTTTATTGCTATTTTATATATGATAATTAGCCAAACTTACTATTAAAAGAAATCCTTGTGCCATCCTGGACACATCATCTGTTCTCAACACAGTTCTTCTGTATGAACTATTGTACTGTCACTGTTTCTCTATAGAGATTTCATGACTATGTGCTGGATTTGATGCACTTGTTAGCAATTGGTGTGGCTGTACCTTATTAATTAGTGGGGTGTCCACATAATCTTGGCCATATAGTGTTGGTACATAATTGGGGTTGAATTTTCCAGTTCTTTGGCCGTTCCCTCATCTGATGTGACAAATAGATAATTTGCTTTTCTGACTTTTTTTTTTTTAAGTTAGTTAAATATGGGCTAGTTCATATCCATTCATAGTCATAGGTTGTGTGAGCACCTGTTATAACTGCCCAGTCTTTTTACTTGATATAACAGGCAATCCCAATTTTGTATTTACACCAAGGTAGAGATGTCTTGTAAATAGACTCACCCCTGCTGGAGAATGTTCCCGGGTTGTTGCCGCTTACCGCTGCTCGCAGAGACTGGCCCGTCCACAGAGAGCTTACTCGTACTCCCGAGGCAATGGGATGGTATCAATGAGAGCCCCTCTTTCTGCCTCCGGCTTATCCTCCGCTCTCCTCCTGGGTCCCTCTCCACTCGCGGTAGCTTGGCGTCTGACGTCACCGGAATCTCCACATTCGGCTTCCTTTTCCTCAGCTGTTCAATCAGCTGTCAGATCCGTCCGATGGGTGCTGGCTGGATAGATAGCGGACACAAGCTACCAATGTGCACGCTCCGTTTCAGTTAACTCCAGGACACAAAGTGATGAGCTGCACCAGGGTACTTGTTAAAAACTTTTATTGCAGGTCACAGAAACTCCCCTCAAGAAGCATTGTTACACAACAACAAAGGACATTGTGGTGTGTGTAGAAATCACCCAAAGAGCTTATCGCTGACGCGTTTCAGCCTAACTGGCCGTAGTCGTAGCATAATGCTCATAATCCCAATCCACCTTTAAATACATTGTGCTAAATTGTGATTGGATAAAATAATTATCCTGGGCGTTTTCTCAGAACACACCTCTTATATATATTTAACCATTATAAAACATTATTCCTGAATGTTTAATAAATACTAATAAGTAATATAAACATTATGCAATTGCTTATTTTCAGATGAGCTGTTAGTAAGGACTTAAAATAGGCTTAAAGCTTGTGTAGTATAATTCTAGACTTTACAACTTTGAAACTTTTTAGGCTTGATTACAAAGTCTGCCAACATATCCATATCATTCTTTGAGCTCTAAACTACTCCAACTTGATGTTTCCTTATGTGTTTAAGTCCCTTACCAAATCGTTTGATGATTGAGACATTTAAAAACTGAAGAACTACACAACTTTGCAAAGAATTACAAAAAATCTTTTTTCTCAAAAAATTATTTTCTTTTCTCTTTGCTAAAGATTATTGCCAAAAAATATATAATTAAATATACTTTAACTTCAAGCCAAACTTAGGTGAAGCCCCCGGACACACAAACCCAAGAACTTTTACTCCCAAAAATTGATTATATCAAATTCTGAATTTAATCCTGTGGGGATTCTAGTCTTGAGTCTGCGTATCCAGATACACAGACTCATACATATATATATATATTATGCAGTATTCATTTTTAATAAAGGTTTTAACTATTTATTTACCATAAATATTTCACATTCCAATGTTCTGCAAATAGCAAAATATGTTCTAAATATTTATAAATATATGTTCCTATATAAATCTGTATATATGTATATCTATCTATACCTATACTTAATATATATATATATATATATATATATATATATATATATATATATATATATATAGGTATACTGTATATTGTACCAAAATACCATCAGGTATATGTAGAAATATTTATTTATAAATAAGTAGAACATATTCTGCTACGTGAAGAACATTGGAATGTGAAATATTCTTGTCAGGTTAGCTCACATGAGAATATGCGATTGGGTTTGCGCTGGAGTAGTTTTTTTCTCTCACTTTTTCTCTCCATTGACTTCTATGGGGGAATCCGTAAGCAAACACGCAATATTCTAACAGGTTAGCACACGGGCGAAAACAAGCGGGCAAAATGCTTACTTCTAGCGCAGTTAACACTTGAGCAGGAGAGTTAAACAGCGCTCCACTCGTGATCTGGCCCAAAATGTTTCTTTCATGGTTCAGATAGAGCATGCAAATTTACTTCTATTATCATTTTGTCTTCGTTCTCTTGGTATCTTTTGGCCAAAAACTAAGACATAAGCTTAGGAGCCGGCCCATTTCTGGAGCACTATATGGCAGCAGTTTTGCAAAAATGTTATCGATTTGCAAGAGCACTATATGGCAGTACTGTTTACTCTCATGGAGTGCTTCAGAGGCCTACCTAGGCTTTTCTTCAACACATAATATCATGGGAACTAATCAAATTTGTTAATAGAATGTTAATTGGAAACTTTTTTTTTTTTTTATTGTTTTCACTGTTTGAATCACAAAAGAAAAAGTTTGGGTTTCATTTCCCTTTAGGGTACATAAGACATTGTAATATACATTCATTATTTCTTTTATTTAGTAATAATCCTAAACCTAGACTAAAACTACAATGAAGCATTGACCCTAAATCTAATCCTTACCGAAATTCTCATATTAACCCTAAACCTTGCTGTAATACAAAACCTAGCATTAAACCTAACCGTAGCTCTAACCTAAAACCTATTATTAGCCCTAACCATAGCTCTAACCGAACATAGCATTAGCCCTAACCATAGCTCTAACCGAACATAGCATTAGCCCTAACCATAGCTCTAACCGAACATAGCATTAAACCTAACCGTAGCTCTAACCTAAAACCTATTATTAGCCCTAACCATAGCTCTAACCGAACATAGCATTAGCCCTAACCATAGCTCTAACCGAACATAGCATTAGCCCTAACCATAGCTCTAACCGAACATAGCATTAGCCCTAACCATAGCTCTAACCGAACATAGCATTAGCCCTAACCATAGCTCTAACCGAACATAGCATTAGCCCTAACCATAGCTCTAACCGAACATAGCATTAGCCCTAACCATAGCTCTAACCTAAAACAAAGCATTTACCTTGACCCTAGACTGAAACTAATATATTCCACTAACCCTAGACTTAACGCCTAGGTCCAACCCCATCCCTAAGCCTAAACCTAATCCTAGACTAAAACCTAGGCCTAGACCAAAACCTAACCTCAACCCCATCTTCAACACTAAAACAAAATCTAGTACTAACCCTAGTCCTAGGCTAAATCCTAACCCTAGCATTAACCCTAGCCTTAATCCAGGACCAAGCATAAACCTAACCCTAGTCCAAACTCTCTTGACAGACTTACCTCATGTTAATTAACACTGTAAACAGTGACATTATTGTACCAGGATATCATGGGCAGAGAGACTTTGGTATAAATTAATTACATGTGAAATTCCAGCTACCAAGCAGGACCAAGCATAAAACTAACCCTAGTCCAAACTCTCTTGACAGACTTACCTCATGTTAATTAACACTGTAAACAGTGACATTATTGTACCAGGATATCATGGGCAGAGAGACTTTGGTATAAATTAATTACATGTGAAATTCCAGCTACAAGTTAAGTTTATTGCAATCTCACAGATACCATATTGCAGTTGGATACTATCCAGAACTATCTTCCTGCAACACTGATGGACCTCTGAGCACAATGCACTTCCTTGTTTCGCTAGTTCCTATTTGCTACAGAAATGTGCAGTTTACTTCCTGTGCATCAGTATAGATATTTGCGAGTTCCGAACTGTCAGGGTTCCCTAAGGACAAGTATTGGTAAGCACTAGAAAATACACGAGTATGCACAGGTAATTATCTGGCTATTATCTGATTTTCAGAACATTTTAGACAGGAATTGGAAAATAACAGGTTTATGCTATAAAAGAAAACTTTGTTTGTGAGGCTCCAGGGTAAATGTGTGAGACAGCCAAAACCTGCAGAGAATTATAAGATATGTGTGAAATGCGTGGGCAAATTGTGTAATCTTACAGTATATGTACCCTCCAGTGCTTTTCTTCGGGGTAATGATGATGAAGACTGAGTGTTTCTTCTCTACAGTATCGCAGCAAAAACTTTAATGCATTGATGTCTTCCCTGACAGCTAAAGCACTAAAGGGAAATTGTTACACGAGACACTACTAGTTTACGTTGAAGGGGATATCATATTTACTGTATTTATTTATACATACCGCACAACTGTCCCTCAATTTGTAGGACAGTCTTGAATTTCCTTTATTTATGGCCTCTATTCTCTAGGAAATCCAGAATCTCCCAAACAAAATGCCCAAATCCTGCCTTTTTGTTTCAAACCCACATCTGGAACACCGATACTCGTTCCTCTGACTGCCCCAGTCCTTCTAAATAGTCCAGGGTGCTGTCTGCTAGGATACATAGTGTGGGAGGTGTAATTATATTTTATTCTATCAGAATGCTTCATACCTATTGTGTTTGCGTTCCTCATATTTTCATGTTGTTTATCTTCTTCCTTCTTCTGTTCAGTGAGGAACTAGTTAAAAAGACAGGAGCCTTAAACAGATTTGCTGGTTTTGAAAATGCCAAAGACATCACAGACTCATTTGCTTGTTACAGCTGTGCATATGCACACTTTAATTCGTTTTAGTTAGGATCTGGTTTGACTGAGCTCTTGCCTGCTGCAAATTCCAAGCTTTTATTCGAGTAACTCACAAGTTCACTCATAAAGAGTGCAAATAAAAAGAAATGAAGGCAAAGGTGACGTTGGTGCTTTCAGAGGTAGCAATAAGGTGACTTTAGCAAGGGATGTATATAACTGGGGTAAAACATAATAATGTAACCAGTAGCCAAATAGTTAAATTAAGCTCTGGAGGGGAAATGCACATCTACTGTAGAGCTGAACATGTGATGCTCTAAATATCACTTTATCTATGTGTTAAACCTCTTTGTGAGGGTTAAACACATAGGTATAGGCAAGCAATAGTGCAATCATTACTTACTATGTAATGTCACTGTAAAGAAGTATTCCTATTGGCAGCCAGGAATGGATTGGGCCACAACATACACTTGGGCATTTAAAAGCAGAGCAGCCTACTCCCCCCTCCCTTTTCTGATTTAATCCTACCTCAAAATGGACAAGTATAAGGTACTAGCTTGATTTACAAAAACATTAAAAGTAACACCCTGCAGTCACTGTACTTTGTAAATTGATTATCAATAAATAGTAAAAAAGTTCACGTTTAAATAAAGAATAAGCATGTGTTGCTCATTAGCCTGTGTAGTAGCAATCACTCAGCTGAACACTTGTCATCACACATAAGCTGCATTATTATAGAGAATAAACACACAGAGATATCCTCAGGTAGTCAGCACCCATATGCACACACAAAGTACACAGACATCCACAAAAACAGGCACCCACAGGCATAAAAAAAGCATCATCAAGAGGATTTGCTTCTCTGTTACTGGCTCACAGAAACAGCAATGTAGTGAGAGGCAGGGCTGGCCCTGCATCATGCACAAATAATGTTGGTGTTTAGGTGGAGCTAAGTCAACTAGGCCCGGTTCTTTACTGGCCCCTGCCCACCGGGCAAATGCCGTGTATGCCCTATGGCCAGTCTGGGCCTGCTGGTAGCAGTTATACACACACTGATATAAAATCTGCATTGCTTATACTGACCAATACATTCTCCTAATGAAACAGCCACACATGCCTTTGCAGTGTTTAATGAGACATAAAGTCAGATTTAACTTTTATGTTTCAGAAAGAGCTGGGCTTTTACATTTATTATATAAATACATTTACTTTGTCCTCTTTATACTATGTTAAAAAGCATACCTAGATAGACTCATGGGACAGCAATGAACTACTGGAAGCTAGCTGGTTATTGGTGACTGTGATATATGTCCCTTGTCATTGGGTCACCCAATGTGTTAAGCTACCTCCCCATAGTACATTGCTGCTCTGGAGCTGACTTTATCAATGTGTTTAACCACTTTTGTGTGCAACAATAGAATACTCTAACATGATAAACAATATTCACTTTATACTTTTATGCTCCTCTAAGCAAACATTTATCCACCATGCTCAGAATGTAATTGGCAAAGTGTGGCACCTCCACTTGTAGCAGCTGAATAAATTAAATAATGATGCTGTTGAAAATGATGTTGGTGTAAAAAAAAAAAAATACAATACATTTTATTATCTTTATAGCTATATTTTTATACAAATTAAATTATTATTATTATTGGTATTAGTAGTGGTATTTAATTATTTATTTTACATTATTACAGTTAAAGTATATGTGTATATATATGTGTGTGTGTGTGTGCAAAATGTTCCCTGCACAGAGCACACAGCATTTATTATTATATTTAAATGCTAGGTTAAATGTAAAATCAAATTCCACCAAAATATTTTGCTAATTACCCCTTACAATTGTCTTCTCTAGTGTATTCTATGAACGCAATCCATCTGACCTGGTAAAATGCTACAGTGATTGATGAATTAGCGATGGGTTAGTGCAGGAGCACATTTATATCTGTCTCTAATTGGACACATAAAAAAAGATAAGATAAAGATGCTAGGGGCGAGATTAAATATGCGGCGGCGCCCGAAAAAGCCGGTGTTTAGTCCGGTTTTGCTATCACATATACGGCACCGCATATAAATGCTGCACGTATATTTCACCCGTCGCCCGCTAATTTTACTCCCATAAGCTAACATATTTTACTCCCATAAGCTAACATAGAACCGCGTTGCAAGTTGGTATTATATACTACCTAATAAAGTATATTAACCCCTGAACCACCAAACCCCCACATTGCAATATGCTTAATTAAACTATTAACCCCTAATCCGCCATTCACCCACATCGCAAACTACCTAATAAAGTATATTAACCCCTAAACCGCTAACCCCCACAACACAATTAACCTAATTAAGCTATTAACTCCTAAACCCCCAACAACGCAAATAACTAATTAAATTACTAAGGCCCCTAACCTAACACCCCCTAAATTAACCCCTATTACCAGAAATTAAAAAAAAAAACTATATTACAATTAAAATAAAAAAAAACTAACATTATTTAAAAATAAAAAAAGTTTAAATTAATCTAAAATTACAAAAATAAAAATGTCTAACATTACAGAAAATAATAAAACAAATTATCAAAAAAAATTATATAAAAAAATTAAACCTAATCCCTATGAAAATACCCCCCCAAATAAAAACACCCCCCAAATCTAAACTAAACTACCAATAGTCCTTAAAAGGGCCTTTTGTAGGGCATTGCCCTAAGTTAAACAGCTCTGTTACATTTAAAAAAAAATAAAAATAAGTTCCCCCTTACAGTAAAACCCCCCACCCACCATCCCCCCCAAAATAAAAAAAACCTAACACTAAAAAACCTAAGCTATCTATTGCCCCTAAAGGGGCATTTGTATGGGCATTCCCCTTAAAAGGGCATTCAGCTCTTTAACCGCCCAATAAAATCCCTAATCAAAAAAATAAAAAAAATCCTAAATCTAACCCAAAGATAGGTACTCACGGTTCCTGAAGTCCGGCGGTGAAGTCTTCCTCCAATTGGCGACATCTTCTTCCATCGCGGCAACCTCTTCTATCTTCATCCAGGACCGCAGAACTGAAGACCGGCGACCGTGGAATTGAAGACTGGTGACCATGGAGCCATGGAGCATGGAGGATCCTCTTCGTACGATCACCGCCGTACACTGAATATTGAATGCAAGTTACACATTTAAATATGGCGTACCTTGCATTCCTATTGGCTGATTTGAATCTTCAAATTCAAATTGGCCAATAGGATGAGAGCTACTGAAATCCTATTGGCCGTTAACATCTTTACTTTTTTTTCCTTAGGCGCCGGCAGTTTCTAAAGTGTCATAAGTCACTGGCGACTCCAGGAAATGTGTATTTACGCACATTTCTGGACATCGCTAGTTTATCCAACTTAAGGCACTTTATGAACTGCCGGCGGGGTTTATGTAATTCCCCGAAGTGTGAGGTGAAATTACGGGTGGTGCGGGCTTCAGCAATTACGCTGAAGTCTGTGCCGCATATGTTATCTGGCCCTAGGTGTTTTAGGGATATGTCACTGGAGCTTTCTCTCCTTTCTCCCTCTGTATTTTTGCTGTTTTTTTGTTGCCCTCTGTCTGTTTGTTTGTTCTTAGCACCTTCCCCCACTCCAGCTTGCCAGCTAACCAGAACGCCCACCTTCCTGCTGTATTTAATGGTGCTCGCTGCACCACTGAAGTAAGACTTTCTCTCCTTTCTCCCTCTGTATTCTTGCTGTGGTTTTGTTGCCCTCTGTTTGTTTTTCTTTAGCACCTACCCCCACTCCAGCTTGCCAGCTAACCAGCCCGCCCACCTTCCTGCTGTATTTAATGGTGCTCGCTGCACCACTGAAGTAAGTCTTTCTCTCCTTTCTCCCTCTGTATTCTTGCTGTGGTTTTGTTGCCCTCTGTTTGTTTTTCTTTAGCACCTACCCCCACTCCAGCTTGCCAGCTAACCAGCCCGCCCACCTTCCTGCTGTATTTAATGGTGCTTGCTGCGCAACCGCGCAGCGGACGAGCGCAGTGTATGTGCTGCTGGTGCACCAAAGGCAAGCCCGTCAGCACCCGACCACGCTCCGACCGCACCCAATGCCATAAATCTTAGCTCCAGAAACTGCTGTCATTACAACGCCAGCATCCTCCATGCACTCAATACTGGTAGATCGTCCGCCTGCCATCACGCATCCACGACCAACACCTTCGGACCCTTCACCTGCCGCATCTGCTCCTTCCCCTCCCTCCGGACAACAGCCCAACCAACTAACCCACCCAAAAACAGCCGCAACTACCTCAACTGCATCCTCCTCAACACCCACTCCATCCACAAGCACGCCCTTGAAATCTGGAATCTGCTAGACTCTACCTCCCCAGACGTCGCTTTCCTCACCGAGACCTGGCTGAACCCCGCATCAGCTCCGGACATCGCCACTGCAATACCCGACGGCTCTAAGATCTGCCACAAATACCGCAGCAACAGACCTGGAGGAGACATTGCCATCATCCACAAACACACCATCCAAGTTACAACCAGCTCCAATGACCACTCACGAGGCCTGGAACACCTACACTTCAAGATCCAAGTCAACCCCAATACCACCCTCCGTGACATCCTCATCTACAGACCTCCCGGACCTCGTCCCGCCTTCTGCGACTCCATCACCGACCACATCGCACCCCATTCCCTCACCTCAACGGACTACATCCTGCTCGGTGACCTCAACTTCCATCTTGACAACCTAAACGATCACAACACCTCCACCCTCCTGGAAAACCTTGTAACCATCAGACTGAAGCAACTCGTAAACCACCCAACCCACGCAGCCGGCCACACCCTCAACCCGACCTTCTCCGCAGGCAACCACATCTCCGTCAATCACATTACCGAACTCCTCTGGACTGACCACCACTGCATACACTTCTCCTTCAACAAACCCACCACCCACCTCCGGCAGTACACCCACCCCGCAGAAACTGGAACAACATCACCCAAGACCAACTGCACCGCACCCTAAACAATTCCTCCCCACCCACCTCCACAGATGCCAACTCCTCCACCCGCAACCTCCACCGCTGGATCAAAGACTGCTCCAACACCCTCAACCCCTCAAGAAACCATCAACAAGGCCAGCTGGTTCATCCCGGCCCTTCAGGACTCCAAACGCCACTGCAGGCGATTGGAAAGAACCTGGAGATCCAGCAAGACCCTTCTGGAAAAAGCTGCCTTTAAGGAAGCAATCACCACCCACTACCACCTCATAAAAACCGCCAAAAAAACAGCCATCCAAAACAAAATCAACTCTAATGCACACAACAGTAAGGAGTTGTTCTCAGTCATTAAATAATTATCTAAACCCAACAGCGATACCACCGACATCCCACCCATCAGGACCTCTGCAATACCCTCGCTGCTCACTTCCACCACAAGATTCTCGACATCTGACAGTTTCACGCCTCATAACTCAACCTCCACCACCCACCCCCCTACACCCACCGACACACCACCCAAATTCAACCCCCCTCACCCCACACAGACTATCTGGAGCCCCCTCACCACAGAGGTCACCCTCACAATCATGAAATCTATCCACTCCGGCGCACCCTCAGACCCATGCCCCCATCACATTTTCAACAAAGCAAACAACACCATTGCCCCTGAACTCCGCTGCACCATCAACTGCTCCATCAAAACGGGCACATTCCCGGATATCTGGAAGCACGCAAATCTGAAACCCCTGCTGAAGAAGCCTTCAGCAGACCTCATGGACCTGAATAACTATCGCCCCAGCTCTCTACTCCCCTTCCCGGCCAAAGTCATAGAGAAGTCCATCAACTTGCAACTTATTGACCATATTGAGGCCAACCACACCCTCGGCCACTCCCTATCTGGTTTTAGAAGCAACCACAGCACCGAGACCACCCTCCTTGCCACCACAGATGACATCCGTGCCATGCTCAATAGCCGCCCTCATCCTCCTAGACCTCTCTGCAGCATTCAACACTGTTGACTACAACACCCTCCGCACCTGCCTACATGATGCCGGCATCCACAGCAAAGCCCTGGAATGGATCACCTCCTTCCTCACGGGCAGGACCCAGAAAGTCAGAGTCCCACCTTTCTTCTCCAAACCCGCACCAGTCAACTGCAGTGTACCGCAAGGCTCTTCGCTGAGCCCCACTCTCTTCAACATCTACATGGCCCCTCTCGCCGCCATCGTTTGGCGCCACAACCTCAACATCCTCTCCTACGCCGACGACACCCAGTTAATCATCTCACTCACCGGAGATCTCACCACCGCCAAAAAGAACGTCCAGCAGTCACCACCTGGATGAATGACAACTGGCTCAAACTGAACACCGACAAAACCGAAGTCCTCCTCCTTGGACCCAATAAATCTGCATGGGACGACTCCTGGCAGCCCACAGCCCTCAGTCACCCTCCAACCCCAACCAACCATGCACAAAATCTAGGCTTCATCCTGGACTCTTCACTCTCCATGGACTGACAAATCAATGCCATCACCTCAACATGCTTCCACATTCTCTACCTGCTACGGAAAATCTTCAAGTGGATCCCTACTGTAACCAAGAAAACAGTCACCCACACCCTCATCAGCAGCCAGTTGGACTACGGCAACGCACTCTACGCTGGCTCCACCATCAAACTCCAAAATAGACTCCAACGTATCCAGAACGCCTCAGCCAGACTCATCCTCGACATCCCGTGCCAATGCCACATAACCGAACACCTAAGGAACCTTCACTGGCTCCCCATCAACAATCACCTTCAAGCTCCTTAACCACATGTTCAAGGCCCTACACAACATCGAACCCGAATACATCAACCACCACGTAAATTTCTACACCCCCGCCAGACAACTTTGATTGGCCGACCAAGCACTCACAGTCATCCCCTGCATCAACAAAGCAAAAGATCTTTCTCCCACATGGCGGTAAAGACATGGAACACTCTCCCGCTGCACCTCAGACAATCCACCTCCCCTACAAAGTTCAGAAAGGACCTCAAAACCTGGCTCTTCGACTGAACGCCCCCCCTATCCTCTTCCATTAGCGCCTTGAGACCCTCACGGGTGATTAGTTTGCGCTCTATAAGTACCCAATAGATAGATAGAGATAGGAGTGCAAAACAATGCAGTGCAAATAGTATTGTTCATCTATTCTACGCATATAAAAAATAGACTTTAATGTTCCTTTAAACTAAATTTGAAAAACAAAATATTTTTAGTAACAAGTTCTGATTCTTTGTAATTCAGAGCATAAAATATGCTGTATTCTTATGTAATATATCTTATAAGTGGGCAGATTTGTTTTTTTTCCTGCCACTACCAGAACAATAATACTAGTCTGCCTTCCTAATGAAGAAGTTTACATCCTAAAAAGTGAGTGTTCTCTGGTTATCAAAGGGTTATTGCAGCTGCATTCCGTCTCTTTCTGTCTTGTTTCCATGGATACAGCAGATAGGGAAAAAGTAGAAAGAAAAAAAACTGACAAATTCTTCAGAAAATAGCACCAGCCGTGAGGGGCAAGATGGGCCTGTGTGTGTTGGTGGTGTGTGTTTGTAGGGAGGGAAGAATAAATTAAACTGAATACAAGTAATAAAGAAATAGTATCCAAATAGAACAAAAGGACAGACTTATGTTTGACATCCTATTATGTAGTCAGATGACAATCAGATGTCACTCTTTTTAGCTCAGGTATATTCTTCTACCCTCTATATAAAGATATATATCACTGGTGACACTGTTCATCCCTAATACCACCTGCTTATCTAGTCAAAGCTGCCTTTTCACCCCTACATATTGTGAATAATTGTATTCATTTCTGGCTGTTCTGGGTACATTTTGTCTTAAAAAGAAACATTGTGTGCAATAAATGCAGCATGCACTAGACCATAAAGGGTACTTGGTATGCAAAAACAGCCTCTCAGAACCACCTCTATGAAGATGGGTGTCTAGAGGGGTACAATTGCTCCCCTAAGGATTTTGTTCTGCTTATATCTAAGCATAAGCACCCATTTACCCACTCTTTTTATGCCAACGAGCCACAGTTTTTAAAACAACGTGCAACTATCTCTTGCTGAACATGTTGCTCCTGATATTCTTGTAGGTCTTTATATCCCTCCAAACCAGTAACAAATAATTATGGATTCCTATACACTTAAAATGAAAATAAAACACCTTGAATTTACAAGAATTTTCTGTTATAGGGGCTGATATGTGTTAGAGTTAGATTTTTGTGAAATCTGCAGTGTGCAATCTTATTGCAAAGTTCTTGGTTTTATATTTCTTTAAAGGGACAGTAAAATTCAAAATAAACTTTCATGATTCAAATAGGGCATGTAATTTTAAACAGCTTTCCAATTTAATTTGATCACCCATTTTGCTTTGTTCTCTTGGCATTCTTAGTTGAAAGCTAAACCTAGGTAGGCTCAAATGCTAATTTCTTAGAACTTTAAGGCCACCTCTAATCTGAATGCATTTTGACAGTTTTTCACCACTAGAGGACGTTAGTTCATGTGTGTCATATAGGTAACATTGAGCTCACGCACGTGAAGTTACTTAGGGGTCAGCACTGATTGGCTAAAATGCAAGTCTGTCATAAGAACTGAAATAAGTGAGCAGTTTGCAGAGACTTAGATACAAGGTAAAATGTGTATTATTATAACTGTGTTGGTTATGCAAAACTAGGGAATGGGTAATAAAGGGATTATCTATCTTTTAAAACAACAAAAAATCTGGTGTTGACTGTCCCTTTAAGTGGAATTTCATTCACAAGTTTGTTAGTGAATTCAGCGCTCATATGTAGGGATGGGCGAATGTGTTTATATTCAAATTCAAATGTTAGAACGAGTGTTATTGTAGAAATTTGATTTACATAATAGACTTGAAAAGAACGGATATTCTTAAAAATTCTATTATCAAATGTCACTTTCGAATTCAAATATTACATTTATAAAACACAGTTGTAGACTAGAAATACTATTTCGAATTTGTTTGTGACATTCAAATTCAAATGTGACATTCAAATTCGAATATTACATTAATTATTAATATTAAATTCTGGAGTGTTTGGTAAACATTGTATCGTGGCATTATGCTGACGGGATGAATTTGTGGCAAAACTTCACAAAACCAGAAGCCACTGTACCATCATCTCAGAGTAATGAAAATGAATAAAGCATTTTGACTTGATTGTATTTGAATATTATATTTAAATGTCTCGCAAAAAAGTAAGTTGTATTCCTTTAAATGAATAACACTCTTTATTCGCGGCTAATTGATTTCCCTAAGGAAAATCACTGTAATCTAAGCATTGTTTGTCCTTACTGTTAATTAATATTTTTCTATTGTTATCCAGATTCTGACCTACTTGACTTTATGAGGAAGTATTTTTTTTGTAGCATTTGAAATATGTCTCTTTCCCTGCAGGGCAGCATATGCCGAGATCCTGAAATCATTCTTAACTAATTTCCTGTTGTAAATCATATATAATTTCATTATATTTCTCTTAATTTACATAATTTTTCTGCTATCATCCTTTGGATGTGACCTCTAGAACTGAACATAGTACCTTAACTTTCTCATCAATCAAAAAAAAACTTGAAGTTCACAATCGTCCTGCAATATAAAAAGCAATATACTGCACTGCATTCCCAGCTCTTTATGATTTTATACGTCATATCATGTTTGTCTGCATTTTGTTGCTGTTTTGTTAGAGCATATTTTTAATACCCTTTGCAGACCTGCAGTGGTAGGTAGGGCACTGGAGGCTCGATCCATTACAAATATGGTTTCAGCATCTCCAAGATGTCTTACCCAGAAAAACAGTGTTTATTCACAGTAATATGACACAGGTTCTATGTTTCCTCTTCCTGGAGACCAGGGGGCCGATTTATCAAGGGCCAAATGGCCCCTGTCCGGAAACAGCAGTTAACTGGTCCGCTGCCTCTGCGGCTGCAGACATCAATCCGCCTGATCGTATACGTATACTAGAACTGCTTGTGCAATGTTAAATGCAGACAGCGTATGCTGTCAACATTTAGCGATGTCTGTTGGACATGATACGATACAGCGTATCATGTCAGACAGACATTGATAAATCGTCCCCAATGTCTTTTGTGATATTCTAAAAGGAGCAAGTCTGAGTGAAATCTGTCTAGCTTAGGTTGGTGTTTTTGGTGAAGGTCAATTAAATGTACCCTTGAGATGGAGTCACCCTATTTTCACCAGCATTTAATCTTATGGAGTTTGTGTCTAGGAAGATAATTGTTGTTCTTATGCATCTAAAATATAAACTTGATTAGAAGATTAGAAATCCATGAGACAGAACTTATTGGAAGAATAAATGAGGAGGGCCTGAGAATGAAATATTGAAAGAAACACTTTATAATTAAGGGTGTAGGTTACAGTATCATTACAAAGCATGAAGAAGGCTCTAAGCAGGACTAAAACATGTTGTGTGACCAGACACCAAAAGAACTGGTAGGAATCCAGGAGGGTATATGACAGTAAAGGTGCCATCTGAATAGAACAGAATCACTATGCAATTAGAGGTGTAAGCCAATGTAAAAAAGGTTGAATGGAAGTTGATTGGTTACAGACAATGCAGAAAAAAGTAATTGTCATGTCAGGGAACAACCAGACAAGTGCTGGGAAATGTAAATACAACTGACAGCTGTCTGTAGCTATAAAGTTAGTAAGAAGAGATATTGTGCTTTTCACAGAAAATGAGACCCCCACTAGAGGAGTCTGTATCTGCAGTAACTGCTACTGACTCAGGGCACTGTCCTCTTGCTCTCTGTAACCTGTCATACATCTCCCACAGTGCTGTCTCTAGAGCCACCATGCTTACAGATAGCCTCACTCCAGGGGGCCCCTGCTGGCTCCTGTGTGTGCACTGTCCTCTTGCTCTCTGTAATGTCATACATCTCCCACAATGCTGTCTCTAGAGCCACCATGCCTACAGATAGTCTCACTCCAGGGGGGCTCCTGTGTGTGCACTGTGCTCTTGCTCTCTGTAACCTGCACTGTCCTCTTGCTCTCTGTAACCTGCACTGTCCTCTTGCTCTCTGTAACCTGCACTGTCCTCTTGCTCTCTGTAACCTGTCATACATCTCCCACAGTGCTGTCTCTAGAGCCACCATGCTTACAGATAGTCTCACTCCAGGGGGTGCTCTTGCTCTCTGTAACCTGCACTGTCCTCTTGCTCTCTGTAACCTGCACTGTCCTCTTGCTCTCTGTAACCTGTCATACATCTCCCACAGTGCTGTCTCTAGAGCCACCATGCTTACAGATAGTCTCACTCCAGGGGGTGCTCTTGCTCTCTGTAACCTGCACGGTCCTCTTGCTCTCTGTAACCTGCACTGTCCTCTTGCTCTCTGTAACCTGCACGGTCCTCTTGCTCTCTGTAACCTGCACGGTCCTCTTGCTCTCTGTAACCTGCACGGTCCTCTTGCTCTCTGTAACCTGCACTGTCCTCTTGCTCTCTGTAACCTGCACTGTCCTCTTGCTCTCTGTAACCTGCACTGTCCTCTTGCTCTCTGTAACCTGTCATACATCTCCCACAGTGCTGTCCCTAGAGCCACCATGCTTACAGATAGTCTCACTCCAGGGGGCCCCTGCTGGCTCCTGTGTGTGCACTGTCCTCTTGCTCTCTGTAATGTCATACATCTCCCACAATGCTGTCTCTAGAGCCACCATGCCTACAGATAGTCTCACTCCAGGGGGGCTCCTGTGTGTGCACTGTGCTCTTGCTCTCTGTAACCTGCACTGTCCTCTTGCTCTCTGTAACCTGCACTGTCCTCTTGCTCTCTGTAACCTGTCATACATCTCCCACAGTGCTGTCTCTAGAGCCACCATGCTTACAGATAGTCTCACTCCAGGGGGTGCTCTTGCTCTCTGTAACCTGCACTGTCCTCTTGCTCTCTGTAACCTGCACTGTCCTCTTGCTCTCTGTAACCTGTCATACATCTCCCACAGTGCTGTCTCTAGAGCCACCATGCTTACAGATAGTCTCACTCCAGGGGGTGCTCTTGCTCTCTGTAACCTGCACTGTCCTCTTGCTCTCTGTAACCTGCACTGTCCTCTTGCTCTCTGTAACCTGCACTGTCCTCTTGCTCTCTGTAACCTGCACTGTCCTCTTGCTCTCTGTAACCTGCACTGTCCTCTTGCTCACTGTAACCTGCACTGTCCTCTTGCTCTCTGTAACCTGCACTGTCCTCTTGCTCTCTGTAACCTGCACTGTCCTCTTGCTCTCTGTAACCTGCACTGTCCTCTTGCTCTCTGTAACCTGCACGGTCCTCTTGCTCTCTGTAACCTGCACTGTCCTCTTGCTCTCTGTAATCTGCACTGTCCTCTTGCTCTCTGTAACCTGCACTGTCCTCTTGCTCTCTGTAACCTGCACTGTCCTCTTGCTCTCTGTAACCTGCACTGTCCTCTTGCTCTCTGTAACCTGTCATACATCTCCCACAGTGCTGTCCCTAGAGCCACCATGCTTACAGATAGTCTCACTCCAGGGGGCCCCTGCTGGCTCCTGTGCGTGCACTGTCCTCTTGCTCTCTGTAATGTCATACATCTCCCACAATGCTGTCTCTAGAGCCACCATGCCTACAGATAGTCTCACTCCAGGGGGGGGGGGGGGGGGGGGGGGGGCTGCTGGCTCCTGTGTGTGCACTGTGCTCTTGCTCTCTGTAACCTGCACTGTCCTCTTGCTCTCTGTAACCTGCACTGTCCTCTTGCTCTCTGTAACCTGCACTGTCCTCTTGCTCTCTGTAACCTGTCATACATCTCCCACAGTGCTGTCCCTAGAGCCACCATGCTTACAGATAGTCTCACTCCAGGGGGCCCCTGCTGGCTCCTGTGTGTGCACTGTCCTCTTGCTCTCTGTAATGTCATACATCTCCCACAATGCTGTCTCTAGAGCCACCATGCCTACAGATAGTCTCACTCCAGGGGGGGGGGGCTGCTGGCTCCTGTGTGTGCACTGTCCTCTTGCTCTCTGTAACCTGCACTGTCCTCTTGCTCTCTGTAACCTGTCATACATCTCCCACAGTGCTGTCTCTAGAGCCAC
Organism: Bombina bombina; assembly: GCF_027579735.1. Lineage (NCBI taxonomy): Eukaryota > Metazoa > Chordata > Amphibia > Anura > Bombinatoridae > Bombina > Bombina bombina. Next base: position 308,076,590 of record NC_069506.1, read on the forward strand.
CATGCTTACAGATAGTCTCACTCCAGGGGGTGCTCTTGCTCTCTGTAACCTGCACTGTCCTCTTGCTCTCTGTAACCTGCACTGTCCTCTTGCTCTCTGTAACCTGTCATACATCTCCCACAGTGCTGTCTCTAGAGCCACCATGCTTACAGATAGTCTCACTCCAGGGGGTGCTCTTGCTCTCTGTAACCTGCACGGTCCTCTTGCTCTCTGTAACCTGCACTGTCCTCTTGCTCTCTGTAACCTGCACGGTCCTCTTGCTCTCTGTAACCTGCACGGTCCTCTTGCTCTCTGTAACCTGCACGGTCCTCTTGCTCTCTGTAACCTGCACGGTCCTCTTGCTCTCTGTAACCTGCACTGTCCTCTTGCTCTCTGTAACCTGCACTGTCCTCTTGCTCTCTGTAACCTGCACTGTCCTCTTGCTCTCTGTAACCTGTCATACATCTCCCACAGTGCTGTCCCTAGAGCCACCATGCTTACAGATAGTCTCACTCCAGGGGGCCCCTGCTGGCTCCTGTGTGTGCACTGTCCTCTTGCTCTCTGTAATGTCATACATCTCCCACAATGCTGTCTCTAGAGCCACCATGCCTACAGATAGTCTCACTCCAGGGGGGCTCCTGTGTGTGCACTGTGCTCTTGCTCTCTGTAACCTGCACTGTCCTCTTGCTCTCTGTAACCTGCACTGTCCTCTTGCTCTCTGTAACCTGTCATACATCTCCCACAGTGCTGTCTCTAGAGCCACCATGCTTACAGATAGTCTCACTCCAGGGGGTGCTCTTGCTCTCTGTAACCTGCACTGTCCTCTTGCTCTCTGTAACCTGCACTGTTCTCTTGCTCTCTGTAACCTGTCATACATCTCCCACAGTGCTGTCTCTAGAGCCACCATGCTTACAGATAGTCTCACTCCAGGGGGTGCTCTTGCTCTCTGTAACCTGCACGGTCCTCTTGCTCTCTGTAACCTGCACTGTCCTCTTGCTCTCTGTAACCTGCACGGTCCTCTTGCTCTCTGTAACCTGCACGGTCCTCTTGCTCTCTGTAACCTGCACTGTCCTCTTGCTCTCTGTAACCTGCACTGTCATCTTGCTCTCTGTAACCTGCACTGTCCTCTTGCTCTCTGTAACCTGTCATACATCTCCCACAGTGCTGTCCCTAGAGCCACCATGCTTACAGATAGTCTCACTCCAGGGGGCCCCTGCTGGCTCCTGTGTGTGCACTGTCCTCTTGCTCTCTGTAATGTCATACATCTCCCACAATGCTGTCTCTAGAGCCACCATGCCTACAGATAGTCTCACTCCAGGGGGGGGGGGGGGGGCTGCTGGCTCCTGTGTGTGCACTGTGCTCTTGCTCTCTGTAACCTGCACTGTCCTCTTGCTCTCTGTAACCTGCAGTGTCCTATTGCTCTCTGTAACCTGCACTGTCCTCTTGCTCTCTGTAACCTGCACTGTCGTCTTGCTCTCTGTAACCTGCAGTGTCCTCTTGCTCTCTGTAACCTGCACTGTCCTCTTGCTCTCTGTAACCTGCAGTGTCCTCTTGCTCTCTGTAACCTGCACTGTCCTCTTGCTCTCTGTAACCTGCAGTGTCCTATTGCTCTCTGTAACCTGCACTGTCCTCTTGCTCTCTGTAACCTGCAGTGTCCTATTGCTCTCTGTAACCTGCACTGTCCTCTTGCTCTCTGTAAACTGCAGTGTCCTATTGCTCTCTGTAATCTGCAGTGTGCTATTGATCTCTGTAACCTGCACTGTCCTCTTGCTCTCTGTAACCTGCACTGTCGTCTTGCTCTCTGTAACCTGCAGTGTCCTCTTGCTCTCTGTAACCTGCACTGTCCTCTTGCTCTCTGTAACCTGCAGTGTCCTCTTGCTCTCTGTAACCTGCTCTGTCCTCTTGCTCTCTGTAACCTGCAGTGTCCTATTGCTCTCTGTAACCTGCACTGTCCTCTTGCTCTCTGTAACCTGCAGTGTCCTATTGCTCTCTGTAACCTGCACTGTCCTCTTGCTCTCTGTAACCTGCACTGTCCTCTTGCTCTCTGTAACCTGCACTGTCCTCTTGCTCTCTGTAACCTGCACTGTCCTCTTGCTCTCTGTAACCTGCACTGTCCTCTTGCTCTCTGTAACCTGCACTGTCCTCTTGCTCTCTGTAACCTGCACTGTCCTCTTGCTCTCTGTAACCTGCACTGTCCTCTTGCTCTCTGTAACCTGCACTGTCCTCTTGCTCTCTGTAACCTGCACTGTCCTTTTGCTCTCTGTAACCTGCACTGTCCTTTTGCTCTCTGGAACCTGCACTGTCCTCTTGCTCTCTGTAACCTGCACTGTCCTCTTGCTCTCTGTAACCTGCACTGTCCTCTTGCTCTCTGTAACCTGCAGTGTCCTCTTGCTCTATGTAACCTGCACTGTCCTCTTGCTCTATGTAACCTGCACTGTCCTCTTGCTCTCTGTAACCTGCACTGTCCTCTTGCTCTCTGTAACCTGCACTGTCCTCTTGCTCTCTGTAACCTGCACTGTCCTCTTGCTCTCTGTAACCTGCACTGTCCTCTTGCTCTCTGTAACCTGCACTGTCCTCTTGCTCTCTGTAACCTGCACTGTCCTCTTGCTCTCTGTAACCTGCACTGTCCTCTTGCTCTCTGTAACCTGCACTGTCCTCTTGCTCTCTGTAACCTGCACTGTCCTCTTGCTCTCTGTAACCTGCACTGTCCTCTTGCTCTCTGTAACCTGCACTGTCCTTTTGCTCTCTGTAACCTGCACTGTCCTTTTGCTCTCTGGAACCTGCACTGTCCTCTTGCTCTCTGTAACCTGCACTGTCCTCTTGCTCTCTGTAACCTGCACTGTCCTCTTGCTCTCTGTAACCTGCAGTGTCCTCTTGCTCTATGTAACCTGCACTGTCCTCTTGCTCTATGTAACCTGCACTGTCCTCTTGCTCTCTGTAACCTGCACTGTCCTCTTGCTCTCTGTAACCTGCACTGTCCTCTTGCTCTCTGTAACCTGCACTGTCCTCTTGCTCTCTGTAACCTGCACTGTCCTCTTGCTCTCTGTAACCTGCACTGTCCTCTTGCTCACTGTAACCTGCACTGTCCTCTTGCTCTCTGTAACCTGCACTGTCCTCTTGCTCTCTGTAACCTGCACTGTCCTCTTGCTCTCTGTAACCTGCACTGTCCTCTTGCTCTCTGGAACCTGCACTGTCCTCTTGCTCTCTGGAACCTGCACTGTCCTCTTGCTCTCTGGAACCTGCACTGTCCTCTTGCTCTCTGGAACCTGCACTGTCCTCTTGCTCTCTGGAACCTGCAGTGTCCTCTTGCTCTCTGGAACCTGCAGTGTCCTCTTGCTCTCTAGAACCTGCAGTGTCCTCTTGCTCTCTGGAACCTGCACTGTCCTCTTGCTCTCTGGAACCAGCAGTGTCCCCTTGCTCTCTGTAACCTGCACTGTCCTCTTGCTCTCTGTGACCTGCAGTGTCCTCTTGCTCTCTGTGACCTGCACTGTCCTCTTGCTCTCTGTAACCTGCAGTGTCCTCTTGCTCTCTGTAACCTGTCATACATCTCCCACAGTGCTGTCCCTAGAGCCACCATGCTTACAGATAGTCTCACTCCAGGGGGCCCCTGCTGGCTCCTGTGTGTGCACTGTCCTCTTGCTCTCTGTAATGTCATACATCTCCCACAATGCTGTCTCTAGAGCCACCATGCCTACAGATAGTCTCACTCCAGGGGGGCTCCTGTGTGTGCACTGTGCTCTTGCTCTCTGTAACCTGCACTGTCCTCTTGCTCTCTGTAACCTGCACTGTCCTCTTGCTCTCTGTAACCTGTCATACATCTCCCACAGTGCTGTCTCTAGAGCCACCATGCTTACAGATAGTCTCACTCCAGGGGGTGCTCTTGCTCTCTGTAACCTGCACTGTCCTCTTGCTCTCTGTAACCTGCACTGTCCTCTTGCTCTCTGTAACCTGTCATACATCTCCCACAGTGCTGTCTCTAGAGCCACCATGCTTACAGATAGTCTCACTCCAGGGGGTGCTCTTGCTCTCTGTAACCTGCACAGTCCTCTTGCTCTCTGTAACCTGCACTGTCCTCTTGCTCTCTGTAACCTGCACGGTCCTCTTGCTCTCTGTAACCTGCACGGTCCTCTTGCTCTCTGTAACCTGCACTGTCCTCTTGCTCTCTGTAACCTGCACTGTCCTCTTGCTCTCTGTAACCTGCACTGTCATCTTGCTCTCTGTAACCTGCACTGTCCTCTTGCTCTCTGTAACCTGTCATACATCTCCCACAGTGCTGTCCCTAGAGCCACCATGCTTACAGATAGTCTCACTCCAGGGGGCCCCTGCTGGCTCCTGTGTGTGCACTGTCCTCTTGCTCTCTGTAATGTCATACATCTCCCACAATGCTGTCTCTAGAGCCACCATGCCTACAGATAGTCTCACTCCAGGGGGGGGGGGGCTGCTGGCTCCTGTGTGTGCACTGTGCTCTTGCTCTCTGTAACCTGCACTGTCCTCTTGCTCTCTGTAACCTGCAGTGTCCTATTGCTCTCTGTAACCTGCAGTGTGCTATTGATCTCTGTAACCTGCACTGTCCTCTTGCTCTCTGTAACCTGCACTGTCGTCTTGCTCTCTGTAACCTGCAGTGTCCTCTTGCTCTCTGTAACCTGCACTGTCCTCTTGCTCTCTGTAACCTGCAGTGTCCTCTTGCTCTCTGTAACCTGCACTGTCCTCTTGCTCTCTGTAACCTGCAGTGTCCTATTGCTCTCTGTAACCTGCACTGTCCTCTTGCTCTCTGTAACCTGCAGTGTCCTATTGCTCTCTGTAACCTGCACTGTCCTCTTGCTCTCTGTAAACTGCAGTGTCCTATTGCTCTCTGTAATCTGCAGTGTGCTATTGATCTCTGTAACCTGCACTGTGCTCTTGCTCTCTGTAACCTGCACTGTCGTCTTGCTCTCTGTAACCTGCAGTGTCCTCTTGCTCTCTGTAACCTGCACTGTCCTCTTGCTCTCTGTAACCTGCAGTGTCCTCTTGCTCTCTGTAACCTGCTCTGTCCTCTTGCTCTCTGTAACCTGCAGTGTCCTATTGCTCTCTGTAACCTGCACTGTCCTCTTGCTCTCTGTAACCTGCAGTGTCCTATTGCTCTCTGTAACCTGCACTGTCCTCTTGCTCTCTGTAACCTGCACTGTCCTCTTGCTCTCTGTAACCTGCACTGTCCTCTTTCTCTCTGTAACCTGCACTGTCCTCTTGCTCTCTGTAACCTGCACTGTCCTCTTGCTCTCTGTAACCTGCACTGTCCTCTTGCTCTCTGTAACCTGCACTGTCCTCTTGCTCTCTGTAACCTGCACTGTCCTCTTGCTCTCTGTAACCTGCACTGTCCTCTTGCTCTCTGTAACCTGCACTGTCCTTTTGCTCTCTGTAACCTGCACTGTCCTTTTGCTCTCTGGAACCTGCACTGTCCTCTTGCTCTCTGTAACCTGCACTGTCCTCTTGCTCTCTGTAACCTGCACTGTCCTCTTGCTCTCTGTAACCTGCACTGTCCTCTTGCTCTCTGTAACCTGCAGTGTCCTCTTGCTCTCTGTAACCTGCAGTGTCCTCTTGCTCTATGTAACCTGCACTGTCCTCTTGCTCTCTGTAACCTGCACTGTCCTCTTGCTCTCTGTAACCTGCACTGTCCTCTTGCTCTCTGTAACCTGCACTGTCCTCTTGCTCTCTGTAACCTGCACTGTCCTCTTGCTCACTGTAACCTGCACTGTCCTCTTGCTCACTGTAACCTGCACTGTCCTCTTGCTCACTGTAACCTGCACTGTCCTCTTGCTCTCTGTAACCTGCACTGTCCTCTTGCTCTCTGTAACCTGCACTGTCCTTTTGCTCTCTGGAACCTGCAGTGTCCTCTTGCTCTCTGTAACCTGCACTGTCCTCTTGCTCTCTGTAACCTGCACTGTCCTCTTGCTCTCTGTAACCTGCAGTGTCCTCTTGCTCTCTGTAACCTGCAGTGTCCTCTTGCTCTATGTAACCTGCACTGTCCTCTTGCTCTCTGTAACCTGCACTGTCCTCTTGCTCTCTGTAACCTGCACTGTCCTCTTGCTCTCTGTAACCTGCACTGTCCTCTTGCTCTCTGTAACCTGCACTGTCCTCTTGCTCTCTGTAACCTGCACTGTCCTCTTGCTCACTGTAACCTGCACTGTCCTCTTGCTCACTGTAACCTGCACTGTCCTCTTGCTCTCTGTAACTTGCACTGTCCTCTTGCTCTCTGTAACCTGCAGTGTCCTCTTGCTCTATGTAACCTGCAGTGTCCTCTTGCTCTCTGTAACCTGCACTGTCCTCTTGCTCTCTGTAACCTGCAGTGTCCTCTTGCTCTCTGTAACATGCAGTGTCCTCTTGCTCTCTGTAACATGCAGTGTCCTCTTGATCTCTGTAACCTACACTGTCCTCTTGCTCTCTGTAACCTGCACTGTCCTCTTGCTCTCTGTAACCTGCACTGTCCTCTTGCTCTCTGTAACCTGCACTGTCCTCTTGCTCTCTGTAACCTGCACTGTCCTCTTGCTCTCTGTAACCTGCAGTGTCCTCTTGCTCTCTGTAACCTGCAGTGTCCTCTTGCTCTCTGTAACCTGCACTGTGCTCTTGTTCTCTGTAACCTGCACTGTCCTCTTGCTCTCTGTAACCTGCACTGTCCTCTTGCTCTCTGTAACCTGCACTGTCCTCTTGCTCTCTGTAACCTACAGTGTCCTCTTGCTCTCTGGAACCTGCAGTGTGCTATTGATCTCTGTAACCTGCACTGTCCTCTTGCTCTCTGTAACCTGCACTGTCCTCTTGCTCTCTGTAACCCGCAGTGTCCTCTTGCTCTCTGGAACCTGCAGTGTCCTCTTGCTCTCTGGAACCTGCAGTGTCCTCTTGCTCTCTGGAACCTGCAGTGTCATCTTGCTCTCTGGAGCCTGCAGTGTCCTCTTGCTCTCTTCACAAGAACTGCTGGTGCAATGATAAATGCTGACAGTGTATGCTGTCAGCATCTATCGATGTGCGGCCGACATGATACACTACTTCGTATCATGTCCGCTCGCATATTGATAAATATGCCCCTATGGATGTATCTATATCTATTGTTGTTTTGGTTGAATGCAGAAATGCTTAGGGATTATCTGCTGGAGCATGCCTAGAAGCTGTGAAATCAGTTGAAATACAAAGCATGTGTCTAAACACTGATAAGGGGGTGGGGGGTGGAGTTGGCTTTTCCAGGCAGCTTAGCTATGTAATTCTTTTTGCTTATTTTTTAAATTATTTTAAAATACTTGCCAGCAATTTTTAAACATTTTTTTTTTTATGCAAACTGTTTTTAATTAATTAGCCGTTTTTTGGATATGCACAGATGTCCCTTTAAGGCCCTTCACTCTATTTTTCTATTGTGTTGTATCTTCCAATTTTATAATCTGTAATTTTGTATCTTTGCACTTTGTAACCTGCACTATATGTGTATACTATATTACTTGCCTTTATTCTATGTAACTTGTCTCTTGGTACCTTGGGACATTGTATCCCTGCACTATACAGGGAGTGCAGAATTATTAGGCAAATTAGTATTTTGACCACATCATCCTCTTTATGCATGTTGTCTTACTCCAAGCTGTATAGGCTCGAAAGCCTACTACCAATTAAGCATATTAGGTGATGTGCATCTCTGTAATGAGAAGGGGTGTGGTCTAATGACATCAACACCCTATATCAGGTGTGCATAATTATTAGGCAACTTCCTTTCCTTTGGCAAAATGGGTCAAAAGAAGGACTTGACAGGCTCAGAAAAGTCAAAAATAGTGAGATATCTTGCAGAGGGATGCAGCACTCTTAAAATTGCAAAGCTTCTGAAGCGTGATCATCGAACAATCAAGCGTTTCATTCAAAATAGTCAACAGGGTCACAAGAAGCGTGTGGAAAAACCAAGGCGCAAAATAACTGCCCATGAACTGAGAAAAGTCAAGCGTGCAGCTGCCAAGATGCCACTTGCCACCAGTTTGGCCATATTTCAGAGCTGCAACATCACTGGAGTGCCCAAAAGCACAAGGTGTGCAATACTCAGAGACATGGCCAAGGTAAGAAAGGCTGAAAGACGACCACCACTGAACAAGACACACAAGCTGAAATGTCAAGACTGGGCCAAGAAATATCTCAAGACTGATTTTTCTAAGGTTTTATGGACTGATGAAATGAGAGTGAGTCTTGATGGGGCAGATGGATGGGTCCGTGGCTGGATTGGTAAAGGGCAGAGAGCTCCAGTCCTACTCAGACGCCAGCAAGGTGGAGGTGGAGTACTGGTTTGGGCTGGTATCATCAAAGATGAGCTTGTGGGGGTAGATATTTTGTGCTCTGGGGGGAGGAGCACGTGTGGAAGGTCAGGTGCAACACCTGCTCTGTGACTCCCAGCAAGCTGCTGGCGGAGGAGATTCGCGCCGGAAAAACCCAGACCTTGGGTGGCTTGCTCAGTCAGAAAATCATCGCTACCGGAGCCCTAGTAGTGTTAAACCAACGCACTAGAGTAACTATCATAGTTTGTTGTTAAGAACTGACTGCCAATTACTTACCTGTGGGTATACTGCTTGTTTATCTATTCTAAGCGAGTCTTAACCTGAGCACAAAAGACTACGGATCTAGGAGCCGTCCCTCTCCCCTTGCAGGTGAACTGAGCGGGGGGAGGTGCACCGTAGTGCCGGCAAGGCAAGGCAACTGGAAAGCGGGTCAGAAGTGAAACTAGCGAATGCTACAATCGACTAGCAGTGTACATCAAACTGCTTTCACTGGTGAGCCGAGGGCCCTGGGCTTAAAGACCGCAACTAGTCACTGACATTATATGTTCAGGGGGAGCCTGGATTAAATAAACGCCTCTATCGGTGGACTGTCTGTGATCTCCTACGGTGAGCGGCTGAAGTGTCTCCCTCTCGGCTCATTTGTTGTGGGGCGTACTCAGCTCAGAATTCTGGACTCGGCAGAGCCCTGAACAGCGCTGCCTCTCCCCCTCCCACCGAGGCTGCGAGAGGGGGTAGGCTGCGATACTGAGAGGTTGGAGTCTGAGTTGCAGAAAGGTGAAGTGGCGGGACAGCAGAACACAGAAGAGGGTCTATGCCAAGGGTATTTGTCTCACGCTTGTTGTGGTGGCCGTGAGGGCAAGGATTAAGACATACCTTACCTGTTATCCTCCCGGTAGTCGGCCGGAACCAGCATCTTGGGGAACCCTTTCTCACCTTGTCTCCCTGTGAGAGAAGGGATTTGGCAGTGTCTCAGCTGCACTGTGCCTGGTGGGCAGGATAAGTGAATCTAGCAAAGCTACAGCAGCCGCCAAGCCGGGTCCCTCTTCTTACATTGACGGTGCAGGAGGAAGTTATTACCGGCTACCAAAGGCGAAGCTTACCGACAGGAGTGCAATTCCCACAAGGTTGGGTCAGGTACTATTTTACTTGTTACCTGTTGGGGTTAACTGTGATCTACCTCCCGACAACATATATGTTGAGTTGTGTAAAGTGACATTTTTCCCTCTTGCCTTCTGTTCCAGCTAAGGAGGGGGAAGACAGAGAGACTTTCCTGGGGACTTTGGGTCTTGAGGCCCTATCAAAATACTGGAACTGACTGGCTATAAGGATATTTAGCTAGCATTAAGTGCATAAGTTATGATAAAAAAGTCTGGGTCTAATGTGCCTTTAATACTGCTTAAGGAAGTATAGGGCCAGAAGAATATTTATTGAAAAGCATAAAATAAGTAGCAAAGGTTACTGAGCTATTTATCACCTTAGATATATGGATATACAAAGTAACTTGCTCTGTTAGAGATACTAAGCGACCCAAGTAGAGCTAAAAAGTTAAGGTCAAAACGTTTATGACACTTGTTTCCCAGGTTAATTGGAAAAACATAATAATATCAAGATATAATGTAACATGTATAATGTAATTTTTTTTTTTTTCATAGTATCTACTTGTCTTTGCACTACTAGTATCAAACTCTGAACTGTAAGAGGATACATTGTTTCTGAGGGTCCAGGGTTACATTGTGTGGTTAAGGATACTATGGTGGGCAGCCTGAAGTGAAACGAAACTGACATAGGTGTTTCTTAGGTGGTAATTTTGGTTGTTAGTTCTGTTAAGACTGCTGCTTTAAAAATGTTTTTGCTTTTGCTTTGTTTTTTCTTTTTCTTTTTTTTTCTCTGAAAAAATGGTACAAGCAAGTCTGGATAGACTGCCTTGTGGTGGGCTCTGGCAGTAAAACAGGTCTAGTTTTTCAGATACTCAACAGTCACTTCATTGGTCATAGTAATAATTAAACCAGTCAGGGTAGCAAATTGAGCTCCCCAGGTTTAAACACGAGGTGACAAGCTCTCACAGCAAAACTAATAGAACTAGTTGACAGGTTATTGCAGACTAAGTTTTTCAGTGTGTATACGCTGATCTGATTAAAATCCTGGGAAAACAAATCGAAGCAATAGAGCATCAAAAGAGCTCGAATTAGAAACAATCCTGGTTAAAAACATTAAGTGGGTTCTATAATTCACTGGCTAAATCGGCAAGTCTGAATGCTGTAAGGAACACATAATCTTAAGCAACACAGAAACCTATAGAATTAGAACACAAGCATAGGGGGTTATTAGAGCTGTAAATGTGACAGATAAGTTGGGTAAGGTTGTCACTCGCACAATACACTAACCACTTTATGAGTGGGTGTAAATAAATTCCTGGGGTATTGCTAACTACAGGTACCGCCATCTCGTGGTAGGCGCCTGTGGAGAGGTATTCCTAACTCCGCGGTCTCCTGAGTATTGATCAGGCATTGTAGCAAAGTTAGCTAGCCGGGTTGGAGTATCTCCCCGCGGGCCCCTAGTGTGAAGTTAACAAAAAGTTGGTAAATCCTGTGGATAAGATAGAGATTAATAAAGAGTAAAAAACTCCAGAGTAGGATGAGCTGTTAGCCCTCTTTTATAAGAGGCGAGAGTGGTCTTTCTTCTGGGTCCTCTCCAAAATTATCAATAGCAGTCCCGCTTGGGTAGCAAGAAAAGACTGAGGGTCACTTGCAAAAGCAACTCTTGCTGATTGGTAGTTAAAGGCCTGTAAACCAACAAGCGACTTAAAGGCAGGATATCAAAGAAGCTTCCTCTGTCAAGAGTTAAACACGAGTCCATAGGGGAAGATAAGGGGTTAAACCTAGATTCACTATTTTAAAACTGGTCCCCTGTGGGTTCTGTTTTTTTTTTTTTTTTTTTTTTTTTTTTTTTTTTTCTCACTCGACACTGTCTCACTAATAACACGTTAATACCTCACTTTTTTTCCTTTTCACGCGTCCTCTTGTCTTTGCTGTGTTTTTTTTTTTTTTTTTTTTTTTTTTTTTTTTGTTTTTTTGTTTTTTCTCTCGTCCTCTCACTCTTTTTTTTTTTTTCACTAAGATAATTGTAGAGCTGGGGGAATATCCCCCCCCTAATCACCAACCACTAGTTTGATTCACTGCACATGGATAAATTTCTTAACATTCACGGTAAAACCCCTTCTCCAATCATGGCGAACAGAAATAGGGACAGGAAAATAAAAAGCACAATAAACACCTCTGCCGACATTCACTCAACTCCCAACAATCCTCTGTATTCAGGGGATTCGGCTGTAAACACTCAAGCCTTAGTAGATAGCATCTCAGAAGCCCTGGCCCCTAAGTTTGATACTTTAAAATTAGAAATTAAGCAAGACATCATGTCGCTTTCGCAAGAGCTCAGACAATTTGCCAATAGAGTACAGGAGCTTGAACAAAGGGTTTCAGATCTTGAAGATGATGTGGTAACACAGAGCGCAAAATCCAAATCTAATGATGTAATACTTGAAAAAATCCAGCTTAAATTAGAGGATTTAGAAAACCGCTCCAGGCGGAACAATCTTAGAATTATTGGGGTCCCAGAGGAGAAGCAGTATGATGATCTGAATAATTTTATTTCTGTAACACTAGTCCAGCTTCTCAAAATTCCCAATACATACCCCAAAATTATAGTTGAAAGAGCCCACAGAATAGGGAGACCTGATATGGATAACAAAGGAAAAGGCAGGCCGAGACCAATTATAGCTAAGTTGCTGAATTTTCAGGACAAAATTACCATTTTCCAATATTACCGTAAAAATCAATCAATTACTCTGGGGAATCAGAATATCCTTCTGTTCCAAGATTTTTCTGCAGAGACAGCAACCAAAAGAAGGGAGCTATCCCCAACATGTACCAAACTTATTAATCTAGGCATAAGGGCCACCCTGATTTTTCCGGCAAGACTCAAAGTCTGGGTCAAGGACGAAGTTTATTTTGCTGATACGGCTAAAGAGGCAAGTGAACTCTTAGTCAAACTAAACATTTTTGAATAAGTGACATATTGATATAAAATTACATGGAGGGTAGCAGCATTGTGTTAGATTATAGACCAAGGGTATGGCCCCTGGCCCTCTGCCTCTCGCCCTCCGCCGTCTCTGCCCTCCCTGCCCCTTCCCCCCCCCCTGCCTCTCTTTGTGTTTGTGTTTTTTTTTTTTTTTTTTTTTGTTTTTTTTTTTGTTTTTGTTTTTGTTCTGTGTCTCCACAACTTAGAGAATGATAAGGATAGAGAGCATTAAATTTGTTTCATGGAACATTGGAGGTCTCACATCCCCTATTAAAAGGAAAACAATTTTAAACCAATTAAGGAAGATAAATTCTGATATAGTGTTCCTCCAAGAAACACATCTGAAACTTGAGGAAACGATGAAACTAAAGAAATTTTGGGTAAAAGAGGTGGTTGCTACCCCTAGTCTAAATAGAAAAAGAGGAGTTGCTATACTTTTGGGGAAAAAGATAATGACTAATGGTCTGGAGATCCTTAGCGCCGGGGTAGATCCAGAGGGAAGATATATTTTGTTGAAAATCAAGGTGGCAAAAACTGTATATACACTGTGTAATATCTATGCACCTAATGTTATAGATCCAATGTTTTGGGACTCGTTACAAACTAAAATTATGCTCTTTCAGGAAGGCTTTCTAATTTGCGGAGGCGATTTTAATATGGCTCCACAATATCCGCTAGACAGGTTGAGACGAACCCTCAATCAATCAAAAAATAAAAGAGATAAACTGGAAGCTAAGATTATTAAAAAAATAACACAGAACTTGGTAGTAAAAGACATTTGGAGACTTCAAAATCCAGATGCAAGAGATTTTACCTGCCTATCGAAGGCCCACAAATCACTCTCCAGAATTGACCTATTCCTCGTGGATGATAGGCTCTTAAATTTAAAAGTGAAGACAGAGATCTTACCTATATCTCTCTCTGACCATGCCCCTATTGTTTTTCAGATTCAGGATTTCGAAAGGAGATTCAAACAGGCTCGGTTTTATTTCCCCACGTATCTATCAAAAGATTTAAAATTCAAAAACTGGCTCAATTCGAAATTTGAAGAATATGCGGACCATAATGTTGATTACTATAATCGCCCCATGATATTCTGGGAGGCCGCAAAAGCCGTCTTGAGGGGAGAAATAATTTCATACACAGCCAACATTCAGAAAAAAATTAAAATCAGAGAGAAAGAAGTGATCAGTTCATTGATTAATGCTTATAATCACTATCTCTCATTGAAAACAAGGGCAAACTGGTTAAAATATATAAACGCTAAAAATGAAAGAGATACATATTTAACCTACCAGGCCACACAAAAAGAATTAAAATTCCAAGCCAAATTTTATCGATTTGGAAACAAGTCAGGTAAACTTTTGGCTAAATTAGTAAAAGGGGCAAAGGGTTCAGCAGTGATCGATTCACTACAAAAGGAAGGGAAAACAGTAACAAAGTCAGAAGAAATAGCGGATCTTCTCTTAGCATATTATCAAGAGATTTACTCCCTAAAAAAATCAGACAAGATTCAATCGGCTCAATTTTGGAACCAGCTGATGGTTCCAACCATTGCATCAGAAGAGATGGAGATGTTAAATGCTCCTATAAGTGAATCGGAAATAGAGAAAGTTATAACTAAACTGGCACTGGACAAGGCACCAGGACCAGACTCATTACCTAGCGAATTTTATAAAATTCTCTTGCCTTTAATAGCTCCAAATCTCTGTAGACTATATAATGCAATATATAGAGATGGGCTACCAATCCCCTCATCTTTTTCTGCATCAAACACAATATTATTACCTAAACAGGGAAAAGATCCCAGTCTGAAAGAATCTTATAGACCTATAGCGCTGTTAAACACAGACTATAAGATCCTATCCTCTATTTTAGCAAATAGGTTACAACATATTTTACCCACTATTATACATAAGGACCAAGCAGGGTTTCTCTACAAGCGGAACTCATCAGCAAAAATAAGAGAGGTCTTGATGATTGTAGAGTATTCTAAACTACGGGAGAGTACGGGGAGCGGGGAGGGGCAGGACATCCCTGATCAGGCAGTTATATCAATCGATGCGGAAAAAGCATTCGATTCAGTGCATCATGATCATATAGCTGAGACTCTCTCCAAATTTGGCTTTGTGGGGAATTTCTGTCAATTTATAAGGAATTTGTATAATAAACCTCGCACGAGTCTGTTAGTGAATGGTATCCTCTCTCCAGAGATTGTTCTGGAGAGGGGAACACGACAGGGATGTCCTCTCTCTCCCTTGCTTTTCGACATAGCTATAGAACCCCTAGCAATCATGGTAAGACATCGGCTGGAAGGTATAAGACTTCGGAAAACGGAGCTCAAAATCGCACTATATGCAGACGATATTCTTTTGTATTTATCAAATATTAAAGATAACTTGTCAAAGTTATTATTAATTATCAAACAATTTGGATCTTTCTCAGGGTACAAAGTTAACACTTCAAAATCAGAACTTCTTTGGTTAAGGAAAAAGAAAGATTCACCATCAAATATACCTTTTAAGATAGTTTCAGACGCATTCAAATATTTGGGTATCCTAGTACCATCGAACATAGAGAAATTATATGAGCTAAATATTCCCCCAATACTTTGTGAGATTAAACAGAGATTAACAAACTGGCAAAGTCTTCCGTTATCTATATTAGGCAGGATAGCCCTGTTTAAAATGGTTTTACTCCCGAAACTGCTATATATCCTGCAAAATGTCCCGGTAATAATCAAAGGGAAGGATATCAAGCTGATGAATGCAGCCCTGAGAAGATTCATATGGCAGAACAAAAAGCCAAGAATCGCCTTTGCTAAACTACACTTGCCACGAAATAAAGGGGGGTTTGCGTTACCAGATGTGCGATTGTATAACTATGCTTATCTAGCACGCATAGTGGCAGACTGGATCTTTGCAAAAGATTATGTTACAAATAATGAAGTGGAGAATAGTATATGCTATCCATTTTTGCCAGTAGCGTTGATACATTGCAAATCTAGCTTAATTCCGCAGGAGCTGAAGATATTTAAAACAATTTACAATCCTATTCAGAGTTGGTGGAAAATGGGTAAGTTACTGGCTCTGGATTGTAATACATCAAAGTTTGTCCCTTTCTTAGGAAATCCCAAATTTACGGCCGGTCTTGAGTCAGCAATATTTCAAAGATGGCATAGCGTAGGATTGAACAGGGCCATCCAGTTCATTGATAGAGAGAACCAATTGGTAAAAACTTATGAATTGCTTAGGCGAGAATTTGATCTCCCAAATAAAGAATTCTTTGCTTACCTGCAAGCCAGACACTTTGTGGTGGAGCTACAGAGGGAGGTGAACAGCTCGTGGTCCTGGGAGGGACTGGAGGGGTGGTTATCTATGGTGGAAAATGGACGGATGTCTATTTCCCCATGTTACCACCTTTTGGTCTCTCTCAAGGGCAATTCAAATCTGGAGAAACTTACGGCAGAATGGAATAATTTGATACCAGAAAGCAATATAGATGTACACCTGGTACAGGGCTCCATCACAAGAATAGCTCAGACTACACTCTCCTCTACATGGAGGGAATCACAGGTTAAACTTCTATACAGGACGTACTTCACCCCTGAGAAAGGCCTTAAGTGCGGGAATTTAGATTTCAATAAATGTCCAAAATGTTCAAAATTGGCAGCCGATCTGGTCCATATGATATGGAGCTGCCCGAGAATAGGTCAATTCTGGATAAAAGTGGAATATTGGTTAAAAAATACCGTTAAGATTTTCCCTCTGGATCTATCCCTGAGCTATATTGTATTTTTAAGGACAGGGAGGGGAAAACCACACCCTCAACATAAGCTAATTAACATGACAGTGGCTGCAGCCAGATACTTAATCCTCAAAAAATGGAAAATGAAAGCAATCCCTACGGTGGTGGAGGTCAAAAATTATCTAAAAAAACAATGCATAATAGAACAGATAGATACTAATATGAAGGATGAAGAGGACATTAGAAAGTTTTTTAAAAAGTGGTCTTTATTTATTAAGATTTTTTCGGCAGCCGAAATAGATCATATGATTTTTCCATTCAGAAATTCTGAACTAGTATTGCTGGGGGCGTGGTAGCTTCACCTTTTTTTTTTTTTTTTTTTTTTTTTTTTTTTTTTCCGCCTTGCAAGGGGGGGGGGGGGGGGGGAGTCCAATCAAAATAATGGATAAAACCGCATGCCCTATAATTGATCCTATATAGAAATGATCACCATAGGTGGTAGAATCAGGAATAAAATGGTTTAGCAGAATAAAATCAGATAAGGAAGGCCATAGTTGTCAATTATTGAACATGGCGGTAGACTACGGTCAGAGTATTTTAATATCATCATGGAGTTATTAAAAGATAACATAGCTTGGGGTTATCTAATTGGATTATTAAGACAGTTAAATTCTGACTTAATTCCTGCTAGACGCCCAAAACGGGCCTCGTTGGTACAAATGAATGATTAGAATGTATAAAGCTGAGCAATAAATAGTAAGAACATAGGGTTGTATGCCCTGGTTGAGTCATTAGGTAGGAGGGACTGGGTTCAGTGTTCTTTTAATGTATTATGCCATCTTTTCTTGCTACCCATGGACGGTGAGGTTTCTGATCGGTATAAATATGTGAACTTGATGACTGTTTCTTAAATTAGAAATACTATTCTAACTCTAAAGGGTATCTGATTAGTTTTGATAAATCTTTTAGTGTATTAACTTACCCAATATAGCAACAATGTCTTGCATTTAAAAATATGCAGTTTATATACAGCTAAAATGTATTATATTATTTAAATTCTGTATTTGTTGGGCAAGCTTAACAGGCTTTGTTAAAAATATATTAGGGAACTTTTTTTTTGTTATGAATGGAAATTACCATACTGTTTTTTTGTGATGGCATATAATTTTAATTGTATCATTCCTTGATAGTATGGTGTTTTCAGTTATAAGGTACATATAGCAGAATATGAGAGATAATATTTTTGTAATATTGATGCTGTATGTGCTTATATTTATTTGTCTGAACTTGTGTTTCCCTAATAAAAAAAAAAAAAAATATAATAAAAGTGTAGATATTTTAGCAGTAAAAAAAAAAAAAAAAAAAAAAGATGAGCTTGTGGGGCCTTTTCGGGTTGAGGATGGAGTCAAGCTCAACTCCCAGTCCTACTGCCAGTTTCTGGAAGACACCTTCTTCAAGCAGTGGTACAGGAAGAAGTCTGCATCCTTCAAGAAAAACATGATTTTCATGCAGGACAATGCTCCATCACACGCGTCCAAGTACTCCACAGCGTGGCTGGCAAGAAAGGGTATAAAAGAAGAAAATCTAATGACATGGCCTCCTTGTTCACCTGATCTGAACCCCATTGAGAACCTGTGGTCCATCATCAAATGTGAGATTTACAAGGAGGGAAAACAGTACACCTCTCTGAACAGTGTCTGGGAGGCTGTGGTTGCTGCTGCACGCAATGTTGATGGTGAACAGATCAAAACACTGACAGAATCCATGGATGGCAGGCTTTTGAGTGTCCTTGCAAAGAAAGGTGGCTATATTGGTCACTGATTTGTTTTTGTTTTGTTTTTGAATGTCAGAAATGTATATTTGTGAATGTTGAGATGTTATATTGGTTTCACTGGTAAAAATAAATAATTGAAATGGGTATATATTTGTTTTTTGTTAAGTTGCCTAATAATTATGCACAGTAATAGTCACCTGCACACACAGATATCCCCCTAAAATAGCTATAACTAAAAACAAACTAAAAACTACTTCCAAAACTATTCAGCTTTGATATTAATGAGTTTTTTGGGTTCATTGAGAACATGGTTGTTGTTCAATAATAAAATTAATCCTCAAAAATACAACTTGCCTAATAATTCTGCACTCCCTGTATGTGTATACAGTATTACTTGTCCTTATGCTATGTAACTTGTCTCTTGGTACCCCGGCACATTGTATCCCTGCACTATATGTGTATACTATATTACTTGACCTTATGCTATGTAACTTGTCTCTTGGTACCTCGGGACGTTGTATCCCTGCACTTTATGTGTATACTATATTACTTGCACTTATGCTATGTAACTTGTCTCTTGGTACCTCGGGACGTTATATCCCTGCACTATATGTGTATACTATATTACTTGACCTTATGCTATGTAACTTGTCTCTTGGTACCTCTGCACGTTGTATCCCTGCACTATATGTGTATACTATATTACTTGCCTTTATGCTATGTAACTTGTCTCTTGGTACCTCGGCACGTTGTATCCCTGCACTATATGTGTATACTATATTACTTGCACTTATGCTATGTAACTTCTCTCTTGGTACCTCGGCACGTTGTATCCCTGCACTATATGTGTATACTATATTACTTGCACTTATGCTATGTAACTTATCTCTTGGTACCTCGGGACGTTATATCCCTGCACTATATGTGTAGACTATATAACTTTCCCTTATGCTATGTAACTTGTCTCTTGGTACCTTGGGGTGTTGTATCCCTGCGTATACTATATTACTTGCACTTATGCTATGTAATTTGTCTCTTGGTACCCCATCACGTTGTATCCCTGCACTCTAAGTGTAGACCAGGTGTGGGCAGACTTTTGTAAGACAAGGGCTACCGCTAATTTCTCTTGTAAAGGTGTATCCAGTCCACGGGTTCATCTATTACTTGTGGGATATTCTCCTTCCCAACAGGAAGCTGCAAGAGGACACCCACAGCAGAGCTGTCTATATAGCTCCTCCCCTAACTGCCACCCCTAGTCATTCTCTTGCAGCTCTCAACAAGAAAGGAAGTATCAAGAGAGATGTGGTGACTTAGTGTAGTTTTTACCTTCAATCAAAAGTTTGTTATTTTTAAACGGTACCGGCGTTGTACTGTTTTTACTCTCAGGCAGAAATTGGAAGAAGACTTCTGCCTGGAGGTTTGATGATCTTAGCAGTTTGTAACTAAGGTCCATTGCTGTTCTCACACATAACTGAAGAGTATGGAAAGAAAACTTAAGTTGGGGGGGCGGTCTGCAGATTGCCTGCTTCGAGGTATGGTCAGTATATTTTTTTCTAGAGAGATGATAAGGTCTAGAAAATGCTGACAGTGCCTGGTATATTTAAGGTAAGCCTGATACAGTGATTTAACAACAACTGGGATCATGCTTGCAAAAAGAGATAATATTCATGTTAATACCTATATTACTTAGTGTAAAAACGTTTGCATGATTTATAAATAAAAACATTTTTTCTCTGAGGGTAATAAATCTTTATATGGGGCCTAGTTTCCACATGGCTTGTTAGATTACTCCTAGGAGTACTTTTTTAAGGCCCTCTGACTTTGAGTGCATGGTGGGAGGGGCCTATTTTCGTTTTCAGTCTGAGACATCCAGCTTCCCTGAAGGAGTCCTCTGGCTTATAGGACCTATATAGACGGTTTTGTTCCTGCAAAAATCGTTTTTAAGGGCAGGTAGGAGCCACTGCAGAGCTGTGGCAGTGTGTTTGACTGTTTGTTAACAGGTTTAATGTTTTTCTAATTCGTTTTTGGGCCTGAGGGGTTAATCATCCATTTGCAAGTGGGTGCAATGCTGCTTTAGTCCCTTATACACACTGTAAAGATTTCGTAGAGTTTACTAATTTTTTTCACTGTTTTGCAGTTTATGTGGTAGTTTTTTTCTCTTAAAGGCACAGTACCATTTTTTATTATTGCTTTTTTCACATTTATTAAAGTGTTTTCCAAGCTTGCTGGTCTCATTACTAGTCTGTTAAACATGCCTGACATAGAGGAAACTCCTTGTTCATTATGTTTAGAAGCCATTGTGGAACCCCCTCTTAGAATGTGTACCAAATGCACTGACCTTTCTATAAGTTATAAAGACCATATTATGGCTTTTAAACATTTATCACCTGAGGTTTCTAAGACTGACAAAAGGGAGGTTATGCCATCTAGCTCTCCCCACGTGTCAGAACTTATAACTCCCGCTCAAGGGACGCCAAGTACATCTAGCACGTCCAATGCGTTTACTTTACAAGACATGGCGGCAGTTATGAATCATAACCTCACAGAGGTATTGTCCAGACTGCCAGGGTTACAAGGAAAGCGAGACAGGTCTGGGGCTAGAACAAATACAGAGCTCTCTGACGCTTTAGTAGCTATGTCTGATATACCATCACAATGTGCAGAAGCTAAAGCAGGAGAGCTTCTATCTGTGGGTGACTTCTCTGATTCAGGGAAGGCGTTACTTCAGTCTGACTCTGAAATGGCAGCATTTAAATTTGAGCTTGAATACCTCCGCGTGTTGCACAGGGAGGTTTTAGCGACTCTGGATGACTGTGACACCATTGTAGTCCCAGAGAAATTGTGTAAAATGGACAAATACTTTGCAGTGCCTGTTTACACTGATGTTTTTCCAATCCCTAAGAGGTTTTCAGAAATTATTACTAAGGAATGGGATAGACCAGGTGTGCCGTTCTCTCCCACTTCTGCTTTTAAGAAAATGTTTCCTATAGATGCCGCTACACGGGACTTGTTGCAGATGGTCCCTAAGGTGGAGGGAGCAGTCTCTACCCTAGCTAAGCGTACAACTATTCCTGTCAAGGACAGTTGTGCTTTCCTAGATCCTATGGATAAGAAATTAGAGGGTTTCCTTAGGAAAATCTTTATACAACAAGGTTTTATTCTCCAGCCTCTTGCATGCATTGCCCCAGTCACTGCTTCTGCGGCTTTCTGGTTCGAGTCTCTGGAGGAGGCTTCACAGGTAGAGACCCCATTGGATGATATTCTTGACAGGCTTAAAGCTCTTAAGTTAGCCAATTCATTTATTTCTGACGCCGTTTTCATTTAACCAAGCTAACGGCTAAAAATTCAGGTTTTGCCATTCAGGTACGTAGGACACTATGGCTTAAATCCTGGTCAGCTGATGTCACTTCAAAGTCTAAACTTCTCAAGATCCCCTTCAAAGGGCAGACCCTATTTGGGCCTGGACTGAAGGAGATCATTTCTGATATTACTGGAGGAAAAGGCCACGCCCATCCCCAGGATAGGTCCAACAAGTTAAGGACCAAACAGACTAATTTTCATTCCTTTCGAAACTTCAAGAGTGGCACAGCTTCATCTTCTTCTACTTCTACAAAACAAGAGGGAAATTTTGCCCAGTCCAAGCCAGTCTGGAGACCTAACCAGGCTTGGAACAAGGGGGGAAACAGGTCAAAAAGCCTGCTGCTGCCTCTAAGACAGCATGAAGGAGTAGCCCCTGATCCGAGACCGGATCTAGTGGGGGGCAGACTTTCTCTCTTCGCCCAGGCTTGGGCAAGAGATGTCCAGGATCCCTGGGCTCTGGAGATTGTTTCCCAGGGATATCTTCTGGATTTCAAAGCTTCATCTCCAAAGGGGAGATTTCATCTCTCACAATTATCTGCAAACCAGATAAAGAGAGAGGCATTCTTACATTGCGTTCAAGACCTACTAGTTATGGGAGTGATCCACCCAGTTCCAAAGGAGGAACAGGGGCAGGGCTTCTATTCAAATCTGTTTATAGTTCCCAAGAAAGAGGGAACTTTCAGACCAATCTTGGATCTCAAGATCCTAAATAAATTTCTCAGGGTCCCATCCTTCAAGATGGAGACTATTCGAACCATCCTACCTATGATCCAGGAGGGTCAATATATGATTACCGTGGATTTAGAGGATGCTTATCTACATATTCCGATACACAGGGATAATCATCAGTTTCTCAGGTTCGCCTTCCTAGACATGCATTACCAGTTTGTGGCTCTTCCCTTTGGGTTAGCCACGGCACCAAGAATCTTTACGAAGGATCTAGAGTCCCTTCTGGCGGTTCTAAGACCACAGGGTATAGCAGTAGCCCCTTACTTAGATGACATCCTGATACAGGCGTCAACTTTTCAAATCGCCAGGTCCCATACGGACATTGTTCTGGCATTCCTAAGGTCTCACGGGTGGAAGGTGAATGAAGGAAAGAGTTCTCTCTCACCTCTCACAAGAGTTTCCTTCCTAGTAACTCTGATAGATTCAGTAGAAATGAAGATTTATCTGACAGAGGTCAGGTTGTCAAAACTTCTAACTCCCTGCCGTGCTCTTTATTCCATTTCTCGTCCGTCATTGGTTCAGTGTATGGAGGTAATCAGATTAATGGTAGCGGCAATGGACATAGTTCAGTTTGCCTGCCTACATCTCAGACCACTGCAACTTTGCATGCTCAATCAGTGGAATGGGGATTACACAGATTTGTCCCCTCTACTAAATCTGGATCAAGAGACCAGGGATTCTCTTCTCTGGTGGCTATCCCGGGTCCATCTGTCCAAGGGAATAAGTTTCCACAGGCCAGAATGGACTATAGTAACGACAGATGCCAGCCTTCTGGGCTGGGGTGCAGTTGGAACTCCCTGAAGGCTCAGGGTTCTTGGACTCAGGAGGAGGTCCTCCTTCCGATAAACATTCTGGAACTAAGAGTGATATTCAATGCTCTTCAGGCTTGGCCTCAGCTAGCTGCGGTCAGGTTCATCAGATTTCAGTCGGACAACATAACAATTGTAGCCTATATCAACCATCAGGGGGGAACAAGGAGCCCCCTGGCAATGTTGGAGGTTTCAAAGATAATTCTATGGGCAGAGGTTCACTCTTGCCATCTCTCAGCTATCCATATCCCAGGAGTAGAGAACTGGGAGGTGGATTTTCTAAGTCGGCAGACTTTTCATCCAGGGGAGTGGGAGCTCCATCTGGAGGGTTTGCCCAGTTGATCCAACTTTGGGGCAAACCAGAACTGGATCTCATGGCATCTCATCAGAACACCAAGCTTCCTTGTTACGGGTCCAGGTCCAAGGCAGCGCTGATAGATGCTCTAGCAGCGCCCTGGTCCTTCAGCCTTGCTTATGTGTTTCCACTGTTTCCTCTGCTCCCTCGTCTGATTGCCAAGATCAAGCAGGAGAGAGCTTCGGTGATCTTGATAGCCCCTGCGTGGCCACGCAGGACTTGGTATGCAGATCTGCTGGACATGTCATCCTTTCCACCATGGACTCTGCCGCTAAGGCAGGACCTTCTACTTCAAGGTCCCTTCAAACATCCAAATCTAATTTCTCTACGTCTGAGATTGAACGCTTGATTCTATCAAAGCGTGGTTTTTCCGAATCGGTCATTGATACCTTAATTCAGGCTCGAAAGCCTGTCACCAGGAAAATCTATCATAAGATATGGTGTAAATATCCTCATTGGTGTGAATCCAAGGGTTACTCATGGAGTAAGTTCAGGATTCCTAGGATATTATCTTTTCTCCAAGAAGGATTGGAGAAGGGTTTGTCAGCTAGTTCCTTAAAGGGACAGATTTCTGCTCTGTCTATTCTTTTGCACAAATGTCTGGCTGAGGTTCCAGACGTTCAGGCATTTTGTCAGGCTTTAGTTAGGATCAAGCCTGTGTTTAAACCTGTTGCTCCGCCATGGAGTTTAAATTTAGTTCTTAAAGTTCTTCAAGGGGTTCCGTTTGAACCTTTGCATTCCATAGATATTAGCTTTTATCTTGGAAAGTTCTGTTTTTAGTAGCTATCTCCTCAGCTCGAAGAGTTTCAGAGTTATCTGCTTTACAATGTGATTCCCCTTATCTGATTTTCCATGCAGATAAGGTAGTGTTACGTACCAAACATGGGTTTCTTCCTAAGGTGGTATCTAATAACAATATCAATCAGGAGATTGTTGTTCCTTCACTATGTCCTAATCCTTCTTCAAAAAAGGAACGTCTATTACACAATCTTGATGTGGTTCATGCTTTAAAGTTTTATTTACAAGCTACAAAGGATTTTCGTCAAACATCTGCTTTGTTTGTTGTCTACTCTGGACAGAGGAGAGGCCAAAAGGCTTCGGCAACTTCTCTTTCTTTTTGTCACAAATAGGAACTGCTGGCTGAAAATTGTATTTTTGCTACAAATAATACAGCTTTAAAAATCAGCCGCGCTATTTAATAATAAATACAGCCGCACTCTTTACTGACTGTGAGAGCTCTCTCTTTACGTCACACTGGGACCATCAAGCAACCTTATATGTGTACCGCGCCTGCGTATGAATAAGTAGTCTCACAATCAAGACGGCTCGAGTCTAGGGCTAGCAGAGTAGACAAGCCTGGAACACATGGGAAACCCACAGCTCACGTACAACGATGACAATGGACTATTCTCAGCCAATCATAGACAGACTCATTCTACAAAGTAATTTTATTGGCTGGACGCCATGTCAGGTTGATTAGGGGGCAAGTTCTGTTGCCCTCATGCTATGCAACTTGTCTCTTGGTACAAATCATCACAAATCCACCTGGCCATTCGATAGTATCCTGTATAGGCTCATTCACTTCAAACCTATCCGAATACGTTGACTTATACCTTCAGAAACATGTTGTCAACCTAGATAGTTAACTTAAGGATTCTACTCACATTGTAAGACTTTTAGAACAAATAGTATGGGACAAACATATGTGGCTTATCACATGTGATGTCACGTCACTATACACCTGTATTAGACACATATATGGGATAAGAGCTGTAGACCACTATTTGGAGACAGATGAAGAACTAAATACACTGCATAGAAATTTTATTTAAGAGAGTATCAAATTTATTTTAACACATCATTATTTTAACTATGAAGAATAGTTTTATGATCAAATATGTGGGACTGCAATGGGGAACAGGTTCTCTCCAAGTTAAGCAAACCTTTTTATTGGTCTTTGGGAGAGTGATTTTCTCACCAATGCGTCAGTTGGAGCGAACCTGGTCTTATATAAGAGATATATAGATGACATTTTAATTATATGGAGAGGAGATAAGATTTTATTTGAGTCTTCTTTTTTTTTTTTTTTTAAGAAAATGAATGAAAAATATGTCAATTTAAAATTTACATGTGATATCAACAAACAGAACATAATATTTTGGATTTGGAAAATTTTCATTGTAGACAACCAAATAAATACAAAAACACATTTTAAACCTGTTGACAGCAATAACTATATACATGCTGACAGTTGTCATTTACATCAATGGAAAATAAATATACCAAAGGGACAAATATTACATATACGAAAAAATTGCACTAAAGAGAAGGACTTTACAGAGCAATCAGCAGTTCCTAAAGATAAATTTATTGAAAGGGGGTATAAGGGGGAAACTATAGGTAAATAAATAGAAAAGGTAAGATATAAAAATAGGAATGAAATTGTGCATGGGTTAAAAAATAAAACAAAGAAAGAAAAGAGGCCTCTGATTACTCAGTATAATAAGAACTACAAGAGTGTGGAGAAAATAATAAAAAAAACATTGGAACATTCTAAAATTAGATAAAAAAATTAAAAGGGATAATCAGAGAGGCACCAGCCATTATTTATAGAAAGGTGAATAGTTAAAAAAAAACCAAAACAAACAATTAGCACCAACAGATTTAAAAAGACATAAAAATAAAAAGAAGGATAAGTATCTCTTTGGGGAAGATCTAATAGGCTTCTATCCCTGTCTAGCATGTAAGGCATGTAGACATTATGAAAAAAAGAAACAATTCCAATCAAATATAACTGGAAAGGAATATGAAATTAAATCCCTAATACGGTGTACCAATAGGAATATTATTTATTTAATTAACTGCAAATGTGGCAAACAATATGTAGGAGAGTCCACAAGACCCGTAAGCGAAAGAGTTGGGGAACATAGTCTGTCAATTGAAAATGCCACAGAAGATAGAAATATAGACCTCCCAGTGCCAAAACATTTTTTAACCCGTAACAATTGTAATTTAAAGCATTTTAAATATATAGCTATTGACAAATTAAATCCAGATTGGAGAGGCAGGGACATTGAAAATGAGTTACTTAAACTAGAATACAAATGGATATATGAACTGGAGACAAAATACCCTAAGGGTCTAAATATAGATTTTCTTTTTTTTTGTTTTATTTTTTAACATTCTTGCGTTCTTCACTTACAGGATAATAATTTTTATTGTAAATACGTATATTTATATTTTTCTATACAGACCTTGTTTTATTGTGCTTCACTTGCTCTTCACAGGTATTCTTTTTTTTTTTTTTCACACAGTATCTTGTTGCATTATCATCCATAACAAGTTTAAATAACTTAAACTAACAAAAAGAAAACTTTGTAAATTACAAATTGCTCATATCGTTAACAGATATTTAACCATAGGTCTGTGTCATCTCCCAGCAGCGGGTGTAACCAGATATTCCGACCTTTCTATACTTAAAATATAAAGCCCTCATTTGAGGAGTAGCTCTCTGAGGCCCAGTACTACATTAGAGAAAATGAGACTATGAATGAGCTACATGGGTCAGATACGAGTTATCAGGGTTAATATGTGTCTCTGGGCTTCAGGGGCTACTCCTCCTCACCACGGTTAGTTTTATGTCTATGGGGCGTCTCTAGCATCATAGGTGTGGATTGGTTGAAGGGCAATAATGGTCTCCCATAGGAATTTGGCATCTATAAAGAAGGATAGTTCATTGCACTGTAGGTACCCGTATTCCTCCAGGCCTAAAAGTTTTGCCGTTCTTTCCAGCCACATCACCAAGGTTGGTGCTGTTAGTGTTTTCCACGCTCGAGCAATCAATGATCTGGCACTATTGAGACCAATTTGTACTAAAATAGGCCTAGATTTAGAGTTGGGCGGTAGCCGTGAAAACCAGCGTTAGAGGCTCCTAATGCTGGTTTTTACCGCCCTCTGGTATTTGGAGCCAGTCATTAAAGGGTCTAACGCTCACTTTCCAGCCATGACTTTTCCATACCGCAGATCCCCTTACGTCAATTGCGTATCCTATTTTTTCAATGGAATCTTTCTAACGCCGGTATTTAGAGTCGTGGCTGAAGTGAGCGTTAGAAATCTAACGACAAAACTCCAGCCGCAGAAAAAAAACAGTAGTTAAGAGCTTTCTGGGCTAACGCCGGTTTATAAAGCTCTTAACTACTGTGCTCTAAAGTACACTAACACCCATAAACTACCTATGAACCCCTAAACCGAGGTCCCCCCACATCGCCACCACTCTATTAAAATTTTTTAACCCCTAATCTGCCGTCCGCACGCCGCCGCAAGGTACGATATACTTATGTACCCCTAATCTGCTGCCCCTAACACCGCCGACCTCTATATTATATTTATTAATCCCTAATCTGCCCCCCTCAACGTCGCCTCCACCTGCCTACACTTATTAACCCCTAATCTGCCGACCGGACCGCACCGCTATTATAATAAAGTTATTAACCCCTAATCCGCCTCACTCCCGCCTCAATAACCCTATAATAAATAGTATTAACCCCTAATCTGCCCTCCCTAACATCGCTGACACCTAACTTCAAGCATTAACCCCTAATCTGCCGACCGGAGCTCACCGCTATTCTAATAAATTTTTTAACCCCAAAATCTAATTCTAACCCTAACCCTAACACCCCCCTAACTTAAATATAATTTAAATCTAACGAAATAAATTAACTATTATTAAATAAATTATTCCTATTTAAAGCTAAATACTTACCTGTAAAATAAACCCTAATATAGCTACAATATAAATTATAATTATATTGTAGCTATTTTAGGATTTATATTTATTTTACAGGTAATTTTGTAATTATTTTAACCAGGTACAATAGCTATTAAATAGTTAATAACTATTTAATAGTTACCTAGTTAAAATAATTACAAAATTACCTGTAAAATAAATCCTTACCTAAGTTACAATTAAACCTAACACTACACTATCAATAAATTAATTAAATAAAATACCTCCAATTACCTACAATTAAACCTAACACTACACTATCAATAAATTAATTAAATACAATACCTACAAATAAATATATTTAAATAAACTAACTAAAATACAAAAAATAAAAAAGAACTAAGTTACAAAAAATAAAAAAAAATATTTACAAACATAAGAAAAATATTACAACAATTTTAAACTAATTACACCTACTCTAAGCCCCCTAATAAAATAACAAAGCCCCCCCAAAATAAAAAAAAGCCCTACCCTATTCTAAATTAAAAAAGTTCAAAGCTCTTTTACCTTACCAGCCCTTAAAAGGACCTTTTGTGGGGCATGCCCCAAAGAATTCAACTCTTTTGCCTGTAAAAAAAACACATACAATCCCCCCCAACATTAAAACCCACCACCCACATACCCCTAATCTAACCCAAACCCCCCTTAAATAAACCTAACACTAAGCCCCTGAAGATCTTCCTACCTTATCTTCACCTCGCCGGGTATCACACCGATCCGTCCTGGCTCCGAAATCTTCATCCAAGCCCAAGCGGGGGCTGGCGATCCATAATCCGGCGGCTGAAGAGGTCCAGAAGAGGCTCCAAAGTCTTCATCCTATCCGGGAAGAAGAGGTGATCCGGACCGGCAACCATCTTGATCCAAGCGGCATCTTCTATCTTCATCCGATGAGGAACGGCTCCATCGTGAAGACCTCCAGCGCGGATCAATCTTCTTCCTCCGACGTCCAACTGAAGAATGAAGGTTCCTTTAAGGGATGTCATCCAAGATGGCGTCCCTCGAATTCCGATTGGCTGATATGATTCTATCAGCCAATCGGAATTAACGTAGGAAAATTCTGATTGGCTGATGGAATCAGCCAATCAGAATCAAGTTCAATCCGATTGGCTGATCCGATCAGCCAATCAGATTGAACTTGATTCTGATTGGCTGATTCCATCAGCCAATCAGAATTTTCTTACCTTAATTCCGATTGGCTGATAGAATCCTATCAACCAATCGGAATTCGAGGGACACCATCTTGGATGACGTCCCTTAAAGGAACCTTCATTCTTCAGTTGGACGTCGGAGGAAGAAGATTGATCCGCGCTGGAGGTCTTCACGATGGAGCCGTTCCTCATCGGATGAAGATATAAAATGCCGCTTGGATCAAGATGGTTGCCGGTCCGGATTGCCTCTTCTTCCCGGATAGGATGAAGACTTTGGAGCCTCTTCTGGACCTCTTCAGCCGCCGGATTATAGATCGCCAGCCCCCGCTTGGGCTTGGATGAAGATTTCGGAGCCAGGACGGATCGGTGTGATACCTGGCAAGGTGAAGATAAGGTAGGAAGATCTTCAGGGGCTTAGTGTTAGGTTTATTTAAGGGGGGTTTGGGTTAGATTAGGGGTATGTGGGTGGTGGGTTTTAATGTTGGGGGGGGTATTGTATGTGTTTTTTTACAGGCAAAAGAGCTGAATTCTTTGGGGCATGCCCCACAAAAGGTCCTTTTAAGGGCTGGTAAGGTAAAAGAGCTTTGAACTTTTTTAATTTAGAATAGGGTAGGGCATTTTTTTATTTTGGGGGCTGTGTTATTTTATTAGGGGGCTTAGAGTAGGTGTAATTAGTTTAAAATTGTTGTAATATTTTTCTAATGTTTGTAAAAAAAAAAAAAAAATTGTAACTTAGCTTTTTTATTTTTTGTACTTTAGTTAGTTTATTTAATTGTATTTATTTGTAGGTATTTTATTTAATTAATTTATTGATAGTGTAGTGTTAGGTTTAATTGTAACTTAGGTTAGGATTTATCTTACAGGTAATTTTGTAATTATTTTAACTAGGTAACTATTAAATAGTTATTAACTATTTAATAGCTATTGTACCTGGTTAAAATAATTGCAAAGTTGCCTGTAAAATAAATATTAATCCTAAAATAGCTACAATATAATTGTAATTTATATTGTAGCTATATTAGGGTTTATTTTACAGGTAAGTATTTAGCTTTAAATAGGAATAATTTATTTAATAAGAGTTAATTTTTTTCGTTAGATAAAAATTATATTTAACTTAGGGGGGTGTTAGTGTTATGGTTATACTTAGGTTTAGGGGTTAATACATTTATTTTAGTAGCGGTGAGCTCCAATCGACAGATTAGGGGTTAATTATTATAGGTAGCTGGCGGCGACGTTGTGGGGGGCAGATTAGGGGTTAATAAATATAATATAGGGGTCGGCGGTGTTAGGGGCAGCAGATTAGGGGTACATAACTATAATGTATGTTGCGGCGGTATACGGAGCGGGGATTAGGGGTTAATAATAATATGCAGGGGTCAGCGATAGCGGGAGTGGCAGATTAGGGGTTAATAAATGTAAGGTTAGGGGGTTTTAGACTAGGGGTACATGTTAGAGTGTTAGGTGCAGACGTAGGAAGTGTTTCCCCATAGAAAACAATGGGGCTGCGTTAGGAGCTGAACACTGCTTTTTTGCAGGTGTTAGGTTTTTTTTCAGCTCAAACTGCCCCATTGTTTTCTATGGGGGAATCGTGCATGAGCACGTTTTAGAAGCTGGCCGCATCCCTAAGCACCGCTGGTATCGAGAGTTGCCGTGGCGTTAAATTATGCTCTACGCTCCCTTTTTGGAGCCTAACGCACTGAAAACCCAGCCATTCTGTGAACTCTAAATACCAGCGGTATTTAAAAGGTGCGGGGGGGGGGGGAAAGCACGCGTAGCTAACGCACCCCTTTGGCCGCCAAACTCTAAATCTAGCCGATAGTTTGTAGCTTGCAAGGTAAGTCGGGGGTGTCATTCAGCAGTGCTATTCTCGTGTTGAGTTTCAATGACTCCCCTGCTAGTTTCTGGAGGTGTATTTCTTCCTCTTTCCATAGCACCACATGTGTATGAGACTGCCCGATTTCCTGCAGCCTCTCCAACACATTTGGGAGGATTCCGGGTATATAGAGTTTAATCTCGTTGGAGTTAAATACCACCGGGAGATCATTTTATAATTCATTTTATAGATTTTCTTTTAACCTCCTTCTTACACTAAATTTCTCAAATAGTTTAGATATTTGTATTCTATTTTAATAACACTGATATGTTTTTAACTTTTTACTATCTTTTTCCATATGCTCTGAAACAAAGAATTTTGATTGATAAGTGTAAAGGTTTACATCTTTATTAGATATAGGATAATTATATGTTTTTTTTCCAAGTAGAATAGATACAGTGACTCTGGAAATATTTTTGGAATTATTATTTACATGTTAAATTGATCATTGATTTTTTATTATTTTTTTCACATTATTATTTATTATTTTTTATATATTTTTTTTATATATTTTTTACACTATTTTTATATCATCCATTTTTTTATCATCCATTTTTTTATCATCCATTTAAATATGAACTGTTCCTTCCAATAATATTTTTATCGGAAAATTTCATAAGCGAAAAGAAGTTTAAATCTAAATCTACATCTATAGTATATAGATGTACGTCTGCATATTATATGTGTAGGACATTACTTACTTTAACATAGCATTTTTTGGGTTACAGTACAACAAATATACGAGCAAATGTGTTAGTGAAAAAATGTTATGCAGTTCCCTCTAAGTTGCAAAAATGGTTAATACAAATATTTCAATTGAAATGTGGTAGTGCTAAGTTTAGACAATGAATTAACAAACTTAACATTATAGTTTAAATACATCCTAATTAGTTTAAATAAGTTTATAATAAGTCTTTATAAATTGAAATAATAGTACAACCAGAATTGGGTATAAGTTTATTATATTATTCAAATACAATTTGTATATTAGACACGTTTCTTTTTTGACCAATCATATATGTCGACATGGTACATAAGAATCCCAGAGGAGGTAGTTCAGATTGCTTGAAAAAGGCTGTAAACACAGCTGAAACGCGTAGCGTATTGTTCCAACAATCAGCAAAGCCGTTTTGGGGAAGCAGTTTCCAGGACACATACCGGAACGAATGGTGAAAAGAATATCCCCTAAGGTCAGAGTGGATTTCCTTTAGCGTTCTAAGGGACGCTGTACATACCAGAAGCGGAGGTATCGTGAGGAGACCATTTACAAGACATTACCATTCAAAGTAAGAGTATGCTAATACTGAGAGCTGACATAGCCCAATATTAAAACGGAGAGCTGGATAAAGCATTTACCGGTATTTGCCAACAAGTACTATTGATTTTTTTATACATCAAATGGAAATACTTTTTTATTCTGAAGACGTTTTTATGTACCTTATATACAAAAAAGAAACCTAATATATGAACATTCTAAAGTGAATACCCAATAGTATTGCTTGATGGTTGTGATTTCACTAAAGCTTATAGTCCATAATAAGATTACCTTATACAAAAAGGAATACTTCATCTAGTTGTCATTCGGTTGTGATTGTATTTGGTGAATTTTTATAAAAGGCAGCCTATCCTTAGGACACAAATATTTATTTGCTATAAGTTATTAAGGTGTATAGTGCTTATATACATATTGACTGGCCAGTCACATAGTATATACACTTGCTGAATCTACCTTATGCTATGTAACTTGTCTCTTGGTACCCCGGCACGTTGTATCCCTGCACTATATGTGTATACTATATTACTTGCCTTTATGCTATGTAACTTGTCTCTTGGTACCTCGGCACGTTGTATCCCTGCACTATATGTGTATACTATATTACTTGCCTTTATTCTATGTAACTTGTCTCTTGGTACCTCGGCACGTTGTATCCCTGCACTATATGTGTATACTATATTACTTGCCTTTATGCTATGTAACTTGTCTCTTGGTACCTCGGCACGTTGTATCCCTGCACTATATGTGTATACTATATTACTTGCACTTATGCTATGTAACTTCTCTCTTGGTACCTCGGCACGTTGTATCCCTGCACTATATGTGTATACTATATTACTTGCCTTTATGCTAGGTAACTTGTCTCTTGGTACCTCGGGAAGTTATATCCCTGCACTATATGTGTATACTATATTACTTGTCCTTATGCTATGTAACTTGTCTCTTGGTACCTCGGCACGTTGTATCCCTGCACTATATGTGTATACTATATTACTTGCACTTATGCTATGTAACTTGTCTCTTGGTACCCCGGCACGTTGTATCCCTGCACTATATGTGTATACTATATTACTTGCCTTTATGCTATGTAACTTGTCTCTTGGTACCTCGGCACGTTGTATCCCTGCACTATATGTGTATACTATATTACTTGCCTTTATGCTATGTAACTTGTCTCTTGGTACCTCGGCACGTTGTATCCCTGCACTATATGTGTATACTATATCATTTGCCTTTATGCTATGTAACTTGTCTCTTGGTACCTCGGCACGTTGTATCCCTGCACTATATGTGTATACTATATTACTTGCACTTATGCTATGTAACTTCTCTCTTGGTACCCCGGCACGTTGTATCCCTGCACTATATGTGTATACTATATTACTTGCCTTTATGCTATGTAACTTGTCTCTTGGTACCTCGGCACGTTGTATCCCTGCACTATATGTGTATACTATATCATTTGCCTTTATGCTATGTAACTTGTCTCTTGGTACCTCGGCACGTTGTATCCCTGCACTATATGTGTATACTATATTACTTGCCTTTATGCTATGTAACTTGTCTCTTGGTACCTCGGCACGTTGTATCCCTGCACTATATGTGTATACTATATTACTTGCACTTATGCTATGTAACTTGTCTCTTGGTACCTCGGCACGTTGTATCCCTGCACTATATGTGTATACTATATTACTTGTCCTTATGCTATGTAACTTGTCTCTTGGTACCTCGGCACGTTGTATCCCTGCACTATATGTGTATACTATATTACTTGCCTTTATGCTAGGTAACTTGTCTCTTGGTACCTCGGGACGTTATATCCCTGCACTATATGTGTATACTATATTACTTGTCCTTATGCTATGTAACTTGTCTCTTGGTACCCCGGCACGTTGTATCCCTGCACTATATGTGTATACTATATTACTTGCACTTATGCTATGTAACTTGTCTCTTGGTACCCCGGCACCTTGTATCCCTACACTATGGGGCCTATTTATGAAAGGACTGTCGGAAATGATCCGATATTGTGGATCATGTCTGACATACCTCGCTGAATGCGGAAAGCAATACGCTCTCTGCATTCAGCATTGCACCAGTAGCTCTTGTGAACGGCTGGTGCAATACCGCCCCCTGCAGATTTGGGGCCAATCGGCCGCTAGCAGGGGGATGTCAATCAACCCGATCGTATTCAATTGGGTTAAATTGCGGCAATGTCTGTCTGCCTCCTCAGAGCAGGCGAACAGGTTATGGAGCAGCGGTCTTTAGACCGCTGCTTCATAACCAGTGTTTCTGGCGAGCCTGTGTTTTCTGGCAAGCCTTTTTCTGGCGAGCCTATAGGCCCCTATATGTGTAGACTATATAACTCTCCCTTATGCTATGTAACTTGTCTCTTGGTACCCCGGCACATTGTATCCCTGCACTATATGTGTATACTATATCATTTGCCCTTATGCTATGTAACTTGTCTCTTGGTACCCCGGCACGTTGTATCCCTGCACTATATGTGTATACTATATTACTTGCCTTTATTCTATGTAACTTGTCTCTTGGTACCTCGGCACGTTGTATCCCTGCACTATATGTGTATACTATATTACTTGCACTTATGCTATGTAACTTGTCTCTTGGTACCAGGGCCGCCACTAGAAATTTTGGGGCCCCTGACTTGACCATTGATCAGGCCCCCCCCCCCCTTTGACATGTGCAATTTTTGACCAAGTGACTAAAACGTATATGCACTTTATTCTTAAGTGTCTATTTAAACTTGGAAATGTTGTAAAGGAAGTAACATACACACACATAGACACACTCATACACTGAAACACACACACACTCACACATAAGAATTCACATATAGACACTCTAGCAAACACGCAAAGAAACTCAGACACAGACACCCAAACAGACACTTAGCACTGGTTTACATTGACCTGACAAGTAATGAGGTAAACTACAGATTTAGAAAACAAGATATGGAGTTCTGATTATCTTTTTGTAAAGGAAGATACCAAGTAAATGATGACAACAGCATGCCGTGGCTGAAAGGAAGGGCCCTAAACTGCCTAAACAATAAACAACACAGACATACACACACCCTCACAGAGACACCCACAGAAAATACACACCCTCACAGAGACATCCACAGAAAACACAGACACACACACACCCTCACAGAGACATCCACAGAAAACACAGAAATACACACCCACCCTCACAGAGGCATCCAGAGAAAATACACAAAGACAAACACACGCCCACCCTCACAGAGACACCCATAGAAAAAGCTCAAAGACATATGCACACACCCTCACAGACATCCACAGAAAATGCACAAAGACATACACACCCACCCTCACAGAGATACCAACAGAATAAAAATACATATACACTCATAGAGACACAAACAAAAGCACAAAGACATAAACACAGACACCCACAGAAACACTCACAGTAGGAAACATTTATGCCATTTATGCACCTTGCATCCCCTAAATCAACAGTGTGTGACATGCATGATAAAAAAATGCAGAAATTAAGAGATCACTTTTTAAAGAATCATATTTGTAAATGTGCAAACAAAAATAATTCTGTGAATTCAAAATTGTACATTAATGATCTGGGTAGATGGCTAGATGAAGAAAAGTATTTTTAAAAGGTTGACATATGTTTGTTTGATATTTTCTCCATTTTCCCCAACCAAGAGCACCACTTCAAATATAGTGTACAAATGTTCCCATCTGTCAGCTGTACTTGTGGATTTTGAAAATGCTGTACTCTATATGGTCTTGATGGAACCATAAGCTGCGGTACTCATGCCATTAGATCTGGTTAAATGCAGGATTTAAGATTGTTGGTATGCATTTCAAAATTAAGTCAGCTGTAGAGTAAACTGAACAAAGTTAACCTGTCTCATTTCCAACACTGAGCAATCTTAGTCTGAGAGTATAACATGTTATGCAGATGTAAAAATCTTAGATAAAATGCCTCCTTGTATCTGGAAAGTCCTTGCATAAAGGGGCAGTAAACTGGAATGTAATATATATCATTTGTGTATTGAGGAGGAAACATTTCTGCATGGTTTTAAATATAGAATTTCTACAGCATTGTCAAACAATCATAAATACACTGCTGCTAAAAAATGTGTTTCTTCTGTTATGTGTGATCAGTCCACGGGTCATCATTACTTCTGGGATATTATCTGCTCCCCTACAGGAAGTGCAAGAGGATTCACCCAGCAGAGTTGCTATATAGCTCCTCCCCTCTACGTCACCTCCAGTCATTCTCTTGCACCCAAAGACTAGATAGGAGGTGTGAGAGGACTATGGTGATTATACTTAGTTTTTAGAACTTCAATCAAAAGTTTGTTATTTTACAATAGCACCGGAGCGTGTTATTACCTCTCTGGCAGAGTTTGAAGAAGAATCTACCAGAGTTTTTCTTATGATTTTAACCGGAGTAGTTAAGATCATATTGCTGTTTCTCGGCCATCTGAGGGAGGTAAAAGCTTCAGATCAGGGGACAGCGGGCAGTTGAATCTGCATTGAGGTATGTCGCAGTTGTTATTTTCTGAATGGAATTGATGAAAAAATCCTGCCATACCGTTATAATGAACATGTATGTATACTCTACACTTTAGTATTCTGGGGATGGTATTTCACCGGAATTACTCTGTAAAAGTACATTAAACCTTTTATTAGGTATTTTTCATGTTAAACGTTTTTGCTGGAATGTAGAATCGTTTGCATTAATGAGGTACTGAGTGAATAAGTATTTGGGCATTATTTTCCACTTGGCAGTTTGCTTGTGTTAATTATGACAGTTTCGTTTCTCTCTCACTGCTGTGTGTGAGAGGGAGGGGCCGTTTTTGGCGCTCTTTGCTACGCATCAAAAATTTCCAGTCAGTTTTTCTGCATGATCCGGTTCATCTCTAACAGAACTCAGGGGTCTTCAAACTTCTTTGAAGGGAGGTAGATTCTCTCAGCAGAGCTGTGAGACTTATATAGTGACTGTGATTTAAAACGTTGTTTAAAATTTAATTAGTGTTATTTTACTAATGGGAACAAACCTTTGCTAAAAAGTTGTGTTGTTTGTTAAGAGTGATGCTATAACTGTTTTTCAGTTCATTATTTCAACTGTCATTTAATCGTTTAGTGCTTCTTGAGGCACAGTACGTTTTTATTAAATAAAATTGTAACCGAGTTGCATGTTTATTGCTAGTGTGTTAAACATGTCTGATTCAGAGGAAGATACCTGTGTCATTTGTTCCAATGCCAAGGTGGAGCCCAATAGAAATTTATGTACTAACTGTATTGATGCTACCTTAAATAAAAGCCAATCTGTACAAATTGAACAAATTTCACCAAACAGCGAGGGGAGAGTTATGCCGACTAACTCGCCTCACGTGTCAGTACCTGCATCTCCCGCCCGGGAGGTGCGTGATATTATGGCGCCTAGTACATCTGGGCAGCCATTACAGATAACATTACAAGATATGGCTACTGTTATGACTGAAGTTTTGGCTAAATTACCAGAACTAAGAGGCAAGCGTGATCACTCTGGGGTGAGAACAGAGTGCGCTGATAATTCTAGGGCCATGTCTGATACTGCGTCACAGCTTGCAGAGCATGAGGACGGAGAGCTTCATTCTGTAGGTGACGGTTCTGATCCAAACAGATTGGATTCAGATATTTCAAATTTTAAATTTAAATTGGAAAACCTCCGTGTATTACTAGGGGAGGTCTTAGCAGCTCTCAACGATTGTAACGCTGTTGCAATACCAGAGAAAATGTGTAGGTTGGATAAATACTTTGCGGTACCGGCGAGTACTGACGTTTTTCCTATACCTAAGAGATTAACTGAAATTGTTACTAAGGAGTGGGATAGACCCGGTGTGCCGTTCTCACCCCCTCCAATATTTAGAAAGATGTTTCCAATAGACGCCACCACACGGGACTTATGGCAAACGGTCCCTAAGGTGGAGGGAGCAGTTTCTACTTTAGCTAAGCGTACCACTATCCCGGTGGAGGATAGCTGTGCTTTTTCAGATCCTATGGATAAAAAATTAGAGGGTTACCTTAAGAAAATGTTTATTCAACAAGGTTTTATATTACAACCCCTTGCATGCATCGCGCCGATCACGGCTGCGGCAGCATTTTGGATTGAGTCTCTGGAAGAGAACCTTAGTTCAGCTACGCTGGACGACATTACGGACAGGCTTAGAGTCCTTAAACTAGCTAATTCATTCATTTCGGAGGCCGTAGTACATTTAACCAAACTTACGGCTAAGAATTCAGGATTCGCCATTCAGGCACGCAGAGCGCTGTGGCTAAAATCCTGGTCGGCTGATGTAACTTCTAAGTCCAAATTACTTAGTATACCTTTCAAGGGGCAAACTTTATTTGGGCCCGGTTTGAAAGAAATTATTGCTGACATTACAGGAGGTAAGGGCCACGCTCTACCTCAAGACAAAGCCAAAGCTAAGGCTAGACAGTCTAATTTTCGTCCCTTTCGGAATTTCAAAGCAGGAGCAGCGCCAACTTCCACTGCACCAAAACAGGGAGGAGCTGTTGCTCGTTACAGACAAGGCTGGAAGCCTAATCAGTCCTGGAACAAGGGCAAGCAGGCCAGTAAACCTGCTGCTGTCCCAAAGACAGCATGAACCGAGGGCCCCCGATCCGGGACCGGATCTAGTGGGGGGCAGACTCTCTCTCTTCGCCCAGGCTTGGGCAAGAGATGTCCAGGATCCCTGGGCGCTAGAGATCATATCTCAGGGATACCTTCTAGACTTCAAATCCTCTCCCCCCAGAGGGAGATTTCATCTGTCAAGGTTGTCAACAAACCAAATAAAGAAAGACGCGTTTCTACGCTGTGTACAAGATCTATTATTAATGGGAGTGATCCATCCGGTTCCGCGGTCGGAACAAGGACAAGGGTTTTACTCAAACCTGTTTGTGGTTCCCAAAAAAGAGGGAACTTTCAGGCCAATCTTGGATTTAAAGATCCTAAACAAATTCCTAAGAGTTCCATCGTTCAAAATGGAAACTATTCGGACAATCTTACCCATGATCCAAGAGGGTCAGTACATGACCACAGTGGATTTAAAGGATGCTTACCTTCACATACCGATTCACAAAGATCATTACCGGTATCTAAGGTTTGCCTTCTTAAACAGGCATTACCAGTTTGTAGCCCTTCCATTCGGATTGGCTACGGCTCCAAGAATCTTTACAAAGGTTCTGGGTGCCCTTCTGGCGGTACTAAGACCGCGAGGAATTTCGGTAGCTCCGTACCTAGACGACATTCTGATACAAGCTTCAAGCTTTCAAACTGCCAAGTCTCATACAGAGTTAGTTCTGGCATTTCTAAGGTCGCACGGATGGAAAGTGAACGAAAAGAAGAGTTCTCTCTTTCCTCTCACAAGAGTTCCATTCTTGGGGACTCTTATAGATTCTGTAGAAATGAAGATTTATCTGTCAGAAGACAGATTAACAAAGCTTCTAAATGCATGCCGTGTCCTTCATTCCATTCAACTCCCGTCAGTAGCTCAATGCATGGAGGTGATCGGCTTAATGGTAGCAGCAATGGACATAGTTCCCTTTGCACGCCTACATCTCAGACCGCTGCAATTGTGCATGCTGAGTCAGTGGAATGGGGATTGCTCAGATTTGTCCCCCACTCTGAATCTGGATCAAGAGACCAGAAACTCTCTTCTATGGTGGCTTTCTCGGCCACATCTGTCCAGGGGGATACCGTTCAGCAGGCCGGACTGGACAATTGTAACAACAGACGCCAGCCTTCTAGGTTGGGGCGCTGTCTGGAATTCTCTGAAGGCTCAGGGACAATGGAGTCAGGAGGAAAGTCTCCTGCCAATAAACATTCTGGAATTGAGAGCAGTTCTCAATGCCCTTCTAGCTTGGCCCCAGTTAAAGACTCGGGGGTTCATCAGGTTTCAGTCGGACAACATCACGACTGTAGCTTACATCAACCATCAAGGAGGGACAAGAAGCTCCCTAGCAATGATAGAAGTATCAAAGATAATTCGCTGGGCAGAGTCTCA
This sequence comes from Bombina bombina, assembly GCF_027579735.1. Taxonomy (NCBI): domain Eukaryota; kingdom Metazoa; phylum Chordata; class Amphibia; order Anura; family Bombinatoridae; genus Bombina; species Bombina bombina. The sequence goes on from NC_069506.1 coordinate 308,116,841, forward strand.
CTCTTGCCATCTGTCAGCAATCCACATCCCGGGAGTGGAGAACTGGGAGGCGGATTTCTTGAGTCGCCAGACTCTTCATCCGGGGGAGTGGGAACTTCATCCGGAGGTCTTTGCCCAAATACTTCAACGTTGGGGCAAACCAGAGATAGATCTCATGGCGTCTCGCCAGAACGCCAAACTTCCTCGCTACGGATCCAGATCCAGGGATCCGGGAGCGGTTCTGATAGACGCTTTGACAGCACCTTGGAACTTCAGGATGGCTTATGTGTTTCCACCCTTCCCGCTGCTTCCTCGATTGATTGCCAAAATCAAACAGGAGAAAGCATCAGTGATTCTAATAGCGCCTGCATGGCCGCGCAGGACTTGGTATGCAGATCTAGTGGACATGTCATCCTGTCCGCCTTGGTCTCTACCTCTAAGACAGGACCTTCTGATTCAGGGTCCATTCAAACATCAAAGTCTAACTTCTCTGAAGCTGACTGCTTGGAAATTGAACGCTTGATTTTATCAAAACGCGGTTTTTCTGAGTCGGTTATTGATACCCTGATACAGGCTAGGAAGCCTGTTACCAGAAAGATTTACCATAAAATATGGCGTAAATACCTATACTGGTGTGAATCCAAAGATTACTCCTGGAGTAAGGTTAGGATTCCTAGGATATTGTCTTTTCTACAAGAAGGTTTAGAAAAGGGTTTATCGGCTAGCTCATTAAAGGGACAGATTTCAGCTCTGTCCATCTTGTTTCACAGGCGTCTGTCAGAAAATTCAGACATCCAAGCCTTTTGTCAGGCTTTAACTAGGATCAAGCCTGTGTTTAAAACTGTTGCTCCGCCATGGAGTTTAAACTTAGTTCTTAACGTTTTACAGGGTGTTCCGTTTGAACCCCTTCATTCCATTGATATAAAATTGTTATCTTGGAAAGTTCTATTTTTAATGGCTATTTCCTCGGCTCGAAGAGTCTCTGAGTTATCAGCCCTACATTGTGATTCTCCTTATCTGATCTTTCACTCAGACAAGGTAGTTCTGCGTACTAAACCTGGGTTCTTACCTAAGGTAGTCACTAACAGGAATATCAATCAAGAGATTGTTGTTCCATCCTTGTGTCCAAATCCTTCTTCAAAGAAGGAACGTCTTCTACACAATCTGGATGTAGTTCGTGCCCTCAAGTTCTACTTGCAGGCAACTAAAGATTTTCGCCAAACTTCTTCCCTGTTTGTCGTTTATTCTGGACAGAGGAGAGGTCAAAAAGCTTCTGCTACCTCTCTCTCTTTTTGGCTTCGTAGCTTAATACGTTTAGCCTATGAGACTGCTGGACAGCAGCCTCCTGAAAGAATTACAGCTCATTCCACTAGAGCTGTGGCTTCCACTTGGGCCTTTAAGAATGAGGCCTCTGTTGAACAGATTTGCAAGGCTGCAACTTGGTCTTCGCTTCATACTTTTTCCAAATTTTACAAATTTGACACTTTTGCTTCTTCGGAGGCTATTTTTGGGAGAAAGGTTCTTCAGGCAGTGGTTCCTTCTGTATAATGAGCCTGCCTATCCCTCCCGTCATCCGTGTACTTTTGCTTTGGTATTGGTATCCCAGAAGTAATGATGACCCGTGGACTGATCACACATAACAGAAGAAAACATAATTTATGCTTACCTGATAAATTCCTTTCTTCTGTTGTGTGATCAGTCCACGGCCCGCCCTGTTTTTAAGGCAGGTGCATATTTTTTAAATTATAATTCAGTCACCACTACACCCTTGGTTTCTCCTTTCTCGTTGGTCTTTGGTCGAATGACTGGAGGTGACGTAGAGGGGAGGAGCTATATAGCAACTCTGCTGGGTGAATCCTCTTGCACTTCCTGTAGGGGAGCAGATAATATCCCAGAAGTAATGATGACCCGTGGACTGATCACACAACAGAAGAAAGGAATTTATCAGGTAAGCATAAATTATGTTTTTTATGGACCCCTGGCCCCACCATACAACTACTACCACACTGAAGTTACAATCTTAAATTGCACAAAGAAATAAAAAACATTTGCTAAGTAATTCCTACCTCCTCTGCAAATGAAAGTGATCAGCCGTCTGACTCAGGCACACACTCTACAAACAAAGTGCCAAGTCTGTCTCACACTGTGCATAGTGGTTTAGTGCACACTCAGAAATCCTCTCAAATGCTAATACTTTACTCATTGTAATAACATTTCCCATGCTCAATTAGCACTCTGCTGTAGTACCCACTGGTGGCTGCCAAAATTTAAAAAAAAAAAAAAAAAAAAAATTTTTTTTGTTCTTGCCTCATGGGGCCCCCCTAGCCCATTGGGCCCCTGACAGGAGTCACCCCTGTCACCCCCTGATGGCGGCCCTGCTTGGTACCCCGGCACATTGTATCCCTGCACTATATGTGTATACTATATCATTTGCCCTTATGCTATGTAACTTGTCTCTTAGTACCTCGGCACGTTGTATCCCTGCACTATATGTGTATACTATATTACTTGCCTTTATTCTATGTAACTTGTCTCTTGGTACCTCGGCACGTTGTATCCCTGCACTATATGTGTATACTATATCATTTGCCCTTATGCTATGTAACTTGTCTCTTGGTACCTCGGCACGTTGTATCCCTGCACTATATGTGTATACTATATCATTTGCCCTTATGCTATGTAACTTGTCTCTTGGTACCTCGGCACGTTGTATCCCTGCACTATATGTGTATACTATATTACTTGCCTTTATGCTATGTAACTTGTCTCTTGGTACCTCGGCACGTTGTATCCCTGCACTATATGTGTGTATACTATATTACTTGCCTTTATTCTATGTAACTTGTCTCTTGGTACCTCGGTATGTTATATCCCTGCACTATATGTGTATACTATATAACTTGCACTTATGCTAGGTAACTTGTCTCTTGGTACCCTGGCACGTTGTATCCCTGCACTATATGTGTATACTATATAATTTGCCCTTATGCTATGTAACTTGTCTCTTGGTACCCCGGCACATTTTATTCATGCAGTATATGTGTATACTATATAATTTGTCCTTATACTATGTAACTTGTCTTTTGGTACCACGGCACATTGTATCCCTGCAGTATTTAACATGACTATTTGTGCAATGCAATTTAGAACTTTATGTCCAAACAGTTTTCACCGCCCCCCTAACTGTGTGACTTGGCATCTTCTTTCGTTGAACCCTTTATTCAGCACTTGTAACCTCACATTTATTTGGTCTGTAACTTGACACCTTTTAATCATTAGTTGCTCTTCATAAACAATATATCCCTTCACTTTATAAGCCTGCAGCTTGTGTCCTGTCGCTCTGTTCTTTGTGTCTGTGCATATGTATCATTACCCTATGTTGCCTGTGCACTTCATTTTCAGCACTTTTAATCCAAGTACTTTTGCAATCTGTTTTTTTTTTCCTCTGGTTTTGGGATTATGCAGCATTTATGTATTGTTCCTAACTTGTCCTTCATTTAAAGGGACACTGAACCCACATTTTTTTTTTTCTTTCATGATTCAGATAGAGCATGACATTTTAAGCAAATTTCTAATTTACTCCTATTATCAATTTTTCATCGTTCTCTTGCTATCTTTAATTTAAAGCAGGAATGTGATGCATAGGAAACGGCCCATTTTAGGTTCATCACTATGGATAGCACTTGCTCATTGGAGGATTACATTTACCCACCAATGAGCAAGCATAACTCAGGTTCTTAACCAAAAATGGTCCGGCTGCTATGCATCACATTCCTGCTTTTTAAATAAAGATAGCAAGAGAACGAATACAAATTGATAATAGGAGTAAATTAGAAAGATGCTTAAAATTGCATTCTCCATCTGAATCATGAAAGAAATAAATTTGGGTTTAGTGTCCCTTTAAAGCTGAGCATGAAACATGGCTTTGTAATAACGGGGGATTAACAATAAATTATTATTATTTGCTTGCTTTTTATTGATTTCCTACTACATAAATTAATTGATTAGCACAAATACAAAGAATAGGCAAAAGCACAATAAACAGTTGATGGTGAAGTTTTTTTCTGAAGTATCCATTAAAATAAAAATAAATAGTGATACTATATATAGGGGTTATCCTGTTATTAAGGGATCCTTGATTTACAAATATTGAAGTGGAAAAGAAGATACTCAGGCAGTTACTTACTCATGATAAAATGTTACAACAAATAGTCATTGAGCAAGCTGGTAACTAATATAACATCAGCCTTTCCACAATGGCTGCCATCAGAAAAGGCTGTTTCTATGCTACATTATGCAAAGGCCAGTACAATATTAATACAGGAGTCAGTTGAACATGCCAATAAAGTTAGGAAATGCTGGCTACATAAAACATATTTGTACCCTTCATAACTGATGGAAAGTAACCTGTGTGTTACTATAAGTAAGTGGTTTAAATCAGGGTTCTTCAAACCACGGGTCGGGACCCGTTACTGGGTGGCAACACCATGTTTACTGGGTCACGACAAGTGTGTATGGTGTGGGTGTTGTATGAGAGTTTGTGTGTGTTTCGTATTGGAGAGTGTGTGTGTGTTGTATTAGAGAGAGTGTAGTGTGTTTGTGTTATATGAGGGTGTGTGTTGTATTTGAGAGTGTGTATGTGTGTTGTATAAGAGTGTGTGTGTGTGTGTTGTATTAGAGTGTGTGTGTGTGTGTGTTGTATTAGAGAAAGTGTAGTGTGTTTGTGTTATATGAGGGTGTGTGTTGTATTTGAGAGTGTGTAGTGTGTGTGTTATATAAGAGTGTGTGTGTGTTGTATAACATTGTGTGTGTGTTATATGAGAGTGTGTTTGTATTGTATTAGAGCGTGTGTAGTGTGTGTGTGTGTGTGTGTGTATGTTACATGAGAGAGTGTTTGTGTTGTGTTTGAGTGTGTGTGGTGTCTGTGTGAGTTGTATGAGGTTGTATTAGAGAGTGTGTAGTGTGTGTGGGTGTTATGAGTGTGTGTGTGTGTGTGTTGTGTTAGAGTGTGTGTAGTGTCTGTGTGTTGTATGAGAGTGTGTGTGTTGTATGAGAGTGTGTTTGTGTGTTGTATGATATTGTGTGTGTGCTGTATGAGAGTGAGTGTGTGTGTGTTATATGATTGTGTATGTGTTGTATTAGAGTGTGTGTTATATGAGTGTGTATGTGTTGTATTAGAGTGTATGTTGTATGAGAGTGTGTGTGTGTTGTATGAAAGTGTGTGTGTTGTATAAACGTGTGTGGTGTGTGTTGTATATGAGTGTGTGTGTTGTATGAGAATGTGTGTTTATGTATGTGTGTGTGTTTTATTAGAGTGTGTGCGATATGTATGTGTGTTTTGTACTAGAGTGTATGAGACAGGGCCGGACTGAGAAATCAGACTAGCCCTGGAAATTTGTATAGACCGGCCCAGCCCCGCCCCCTCCAGCCCAGTCATGCCCCCTCTAGCCCAGCCACGCCCCTCCAGCCCAGCCAACTATGCTCATTAAAAAAGAATAGATAATACTTTGCTGTGTCTGCCAGTGCCAGGATAAATAAGCACTCTCATTGGCCGCTGTACCTGAAGTCCACGCAAATACACTTCTTAAAGGGACAGTCTACTCCAAAATAAACTTTCATGATTCAGATAGGGCATGTAATTTTAAACAATTTTCCAATTTACTTTTATCACCAATTGTGCTTTTTTCTCTTGGCATTCTTAGTTGAAAGCTTAACCTAGGAAGTTCATATGCTAATTTCTTAGACCTTGAAGGCCACCTCTTTTCAGAATGCATTTTAACAGTTTTTCACCACTAGAGGGTGTTAGTTCATGTGTTTCATATAGATAACACTGTGCTCGTGCATGTGAAGTTATCTGGGAGCCAGCACTGATTGGCTAAACTGCAAGTCTGTCAAAAGAACTGAAATAAAGGGGCAGTTTGCAGAGGCTTAGATACAAGATAATCACAGAGGTAAAAAGTATATTAATATAACTGTGTTGGTTATGCAAAACTGGGATGTGGGTAATAAAGGGATTATCCATCTTTTAGAACAATAAAAATTCTGGAGTAAACTGTCCCTTGAACACACACGGACACTTAATACTACTTTGAATCTAAACACAGCACTGCAATTTTAGCATCCGTGATGCCATAGACACAAAGAACTCCTGCACCCTCATGCATTTTAGATTTAATTTTCGTTGGTCTCATACATATTTGTTATAACTGCACAGTTAGTAATTAATAATTAACACCTTCCCTCCTGACACAGTCCCTGTCAGTAACATATAGAGCAGTGACATTGTCAATCAAATATAGAGTAGTATTTCACTTTTTTGTCAACTAAATCATTTAAATGTAACCACTTTTAGGAATAAAACACTAATCTACAGTATATCATAAAAAAACTCCCTCCTCTCCACGCCCAAAACAAATCCACTTGTGAGACGATACAGCCTCTATGTGCATTACAAATTAAAACATACTTGTGGTTTGGTGGAGTATACATGGTGCCTCAATCTTCCCAGTTGCCTCTACATACATCTCAAGTAACACCACACATCTTACAGTCACTTGCATTACAGCATGCACCTGATCAGCAGTTGCAGTTTACCCACGCCAGATGCCTCCTCACGGATATCAACTCTGCACCGCCAGAAATAGCTTGCTGCTGTGTCCCACGCGTTGCGAGTCATCAACACTAGGGGAGTCCCATTCACAGTCCACTCACAGTCACTCCAGGTGAATGTCGGACTCACAGTCCATCTGTGACACTCAGTAAAACTCGCAGGAACCGGAAGAGTCTGGATTGAAACTGAAGCCTGAGAGCTCAACCAGGGAATGGGAGCAGCGCTCTCAGCAGCCAGACTGGGTACTGTTGTTGATCTCCAGACTGCAGTGTCCATGTCACTCTGTGCAGCAGCCGACCCGACCCGGACCACCGGGATTTTTTCCGGTATCCCGGCGGCCCAATCCGGCCCTGGTATGAGAGTGTGTATGGTGTCTGTGTGTTTTATATTAGAGTGTGTGTGATGTATGTGTTATTACTTTTTGCAGCACTTTCAAGTTTGACTATAGTTAGGAATAAGGTACACAAACATTTTAGTCACTTTGCAAAAAATTGCAGCTATCTTGTATATGAATTTTCAGAACAAGCATAATAATAGGGAGCCAAATGTATTTGGTATTATGGCACTGGGTCTTGGGAAAACAAAGTTTGAAGAACTGTGGAATACAGGCAGAAAGAGTGTTCCATTACTGTATGCGGGCTACAGTAAAAAAAAAAAGTTAAATCACTGTTTTGTGTTATTGGCAGAAAACCTCTGCTGTGTTTGTTTCAGACAAAAAAGATCGACACTCAATGTACCCACTAAATGCTAGTTAGAGGCCGAAAGGGGTTAATCACTGTTGCTAATTTCTAATCAATTGGCTGCATCCTTCTCAGTGCATTTTGGCAATTTTTCACAGCTAGTCAGCACTAGTTTATATGTGCCATACAAATAAGATTGTGCTCATTCCCGTGGAGTTACTTTTGAGTCAGTACTGATTGGCAGAAATGCAAGTCTGTCAAAAGAGCTGAAAAAAGGGGGCTGTCTGCAGAGGCTTAGATATAAGGTAATTTGTGTATTAATATAACAGTGTTCATTTTCCAAAACTTGGGGATGGGTAATAAAGGGATTTTTGTTAAGAAAAAGGGATGGTTGATTTATTGATCTGTGTAAAACAGACAGAAAGGGTGTTAAATCACAGCTTTGTGGGCTATTCACAGTTGAGGAGTTAAACCACTGCTCTGTTTGTTACTGACAAAGGGATATTACTAGCAGAAAAAGGGGTAATAACTGTTCTATTTGCAATATATATTTGTAACCTTGGTCAAAGTTGAGGTAGGCCCCAGTGTTGAGTTTTATGGGGCCGTATTGCTAGCAATAATCATGATTAGTTACCACTGAAGACTATGAACAAAGAACAGTTGACAGAGAAAGCCATGTAGTAATAATATAAATGGAAAAATGATCTAATGTTATACAATACATTTATATTAAACTAGTCCTAAAGCCCGTTCACATGGGCCATTTTTTGCAGTACAGTGGTCCTACCCCTTGCGTTCTCTCCCTCCAACTCTCTTTTGCTTTCTCTCTCTCCCCCCTCTCTTTTGCGCTCTCTCTCCCCCTCTCTTTTGAGCTCTCTCTCTCTCCCCCCTCTTTTGCGCTCTCTCTTTCCTCCCTCTCTTTTACACTCTCTCTCTCCCCCCTCTCTTTTGCGCTCTCTCTCCCCCTCTCTTTTGAGCTCTCTCTCTCCCCCCTCTCTTTTGTGCTCTCTCTTTCCCCCCTCTCTTTTACACTATCTCTCTCCCCCCTCTTTTGCGCTCTCTCTCACACTCTCTCTCCCTCTCTATCTCCCCTCTCTCTCTCTATCTCCCCTCTCTCTTTCTCTCTCTCCCCTCTCCCTCTCTCTCTCTCTCCATCTCCCCTCTTTCTCTCTCTCTCTCTCTCTCCCCTCTCTCTCTCTCTCTCTCTCGCTCCTCTCTCTCTCCCCACTCTCTTTCTCTCTCGCTCCCCTCTCTCTCTCCCCACTCTCTTTCTCTCTCCCCTCTCCCCTCTCTCTCTTTCTCTCTATCTCCCCTTTCTCTCTCTCTATCTCCCTCTCTCTCCCCTCTCTCTCTTTCCCCCCTCTCTCTCTCCCCTCTCTCAACCTCTCTCCCCCTCTCTCTATCTCCCCCCTCTGCTCTTTTATTAACTTTTTAAAGCCTTGCGCCTTAGCCCGGCCCGTTCCTCGTGACAGCCAGACGCTTGTAACTGATCCTCACGCGACTACAGGTCTGGAGTCAGCTGTCTCGCGCTGCTGTTTGGAGGTGCGCGTGCGAGGTCTATCAGCTGTGCGCTGCTGCTTAAAGGTGCGCGTGCGAGGAGGTGCAGCTGTTTGGAGGTGCGCGTGCGAGGTCTATTGTCAGCTGTGCGCTGCTGCTTAAAGGTGCGCGTGCAAGGAGGTCCAGGGCCTGGAGTCCGCTGTCTTGCGCTGCTGTTTGGAGGTGCGCGTGCAAGGTCTATTGTCAGCTGTGTGCTGCTGCTTAAAGGTGCGTGTGTCTAAGGCCAAGTGTGTGGGTGCGCGTGCGAGGTCTATTCTGTGCGCTGCTGCTTATATTACGGAGGTGCGCGTGCGAGGAGGTCAATCTAAGGCCAAGTGTGTTTGTCCTACTGCACATGACAGCTTCAGACAAACACACTTGGCCTTGGCCTTTTATAATATAGGATTTTCAAGAGCTTCATTTTGCATTTTAATTCCTTGTTTTCCAGAAAGGACTACAATACCGGCAGTTAAAGGGTTAAAGGAAATAAGAATATACAAGTTTCTAGGGTGCATGACCTTTAACTAGATGAAGACCTCTGACAGTTTGTGTTGTGCTGAATTTTGTGGTTAGGAATGAAGATATTTGTGTATAATTGCCCCATACTGTAGTGTGATTGCCGTTGCTCACTCCGTGCCTTCATCTGGAAGATATTCCCTACGGGGGGGGACTTTATATTGTTCCAATTAACTTATAAAAGCAATCTGGATTCAGAATTGGCACATTTACACGCATTAACAATTAGAGCCGTTTGTTCCCTGCTCTGACTCTTTTGCTCACAAAAAGGAAAAAAAAATGCACAGCAGTTGCTTAGAGGGAAACAAGGGGATATACAGTTAGATGGTCGCCAAAGATTACGCGACTAAGGGAAAAAAACTTCCCTTATCACAATGACTGCAAATCTTCACTGGCTTTTTAATATAATTATTCTTTCTTTTTTTGGAACATGCTGTGTGTCTGCTTTATTATTCTATCTCCTTTGTCCTAGCATTTTATATTTTATGTACTTTTATCGCTTTTTCCTTGTCAACGCTTTGTATTTTTTATTTTTTTTTTGCTTTTTTCACTATACTTCCAGTCTATATTTTTTTTAATGAGTGAAAATATTTTTTTTCCTTACTTAATGGTAAATGGGAAGTCTTGCAGTGCTCAGGATAGTCTTAGTTTTTTTTATATATATATAATTTAAAATAACACATAGATTGTTAGTTATGTAGCTGATATCAAATACGGCTGTTTAAAAACAAATCTGTGTTTTGTCATTTTGCTGCTTATGCACAAATATCAATGCTCGTTCTGGCTGAATTATTTTACGATTCAGGAATACCTGGTGGCACAAAAGCAGAGTCTAGGTTGTTGTAAGTCAGGTTCATGGAATAGTTGAGCAAAGTCTAGGTGGGCCTTTCTAGTCTGTAAGGGAACATAGGACATTAATAAATGTGGTAATTTTGGAGAATTGGAGATAGTGTGAATAGTGGGATATGATAGAAACATTATACATTATTAAGGGATTTCATAAAGATGAGGATAAAAACATCTTCCACAAAGACAGCAACACCAGAGATATGGGTCAATGTGTAGGTTTGGGAGTAATTTGTTTGTGCCACTTTTTTAAAGAATGGGTAGTTGATTAATCAAATAAGTTTACAATAGAGGTGGCAAAGACAAATACTGTAAAAGAATGCAGAAGGAAAACATGGTAATTAATAAATTAATAATCCTGAAGGCAATATGGGCAAACTCAATGGACCTTCCAGTTAACTGCCATCAAAATGTATCTTTATATGCTTTTATCTCCATAAACTAAACAAGGCTTGAGTGCAATTCTTGTTTAAATGGGTTGGGGCATTTACCTTCCTAACCACAATTCCTCTCAAGATTTCCCACCTATTTTCAGATAAGACATTTAATTAGGGTAATTGTTACAAATTGTTGCCAGTCGTCCAAGACAGCTGTTTTAATATACTTGGTCTCAGCTATATGAGGTTCGTGTGTTGACTTTACCCTGTGAAGCCAATTTGGATAGCCAAATTAGACACTCAAATCAGCTATAGTAGAAATAGTAGAAGCATAATTTGTAACTAGAATGCATCAAGTGGAGTTATAATGATGAACAATATCTCTCTCTCTCTCTCTCTATCTATATGTTATTGTGTGTGTGTGTGTGTGTGTGTGCGTGTGTGTGTGTGTGTGTGTGTGTGTGTGTGTGTGTGTGTAGTGTGTGTGTGTATATATATATATATATATATATATATATATATATATATATATATATATATATATATATATATATATATATATATATATATATATATATATATATATATATATATATATATATATATATATATATATATATATATATATATATATATATAGGCCAGATTATCAAAGGTCTTGCGGACCTGATCCGACAGTGCGGATCAGGTCCGCAAGACCTCTCTGAATGCGGAGAGCAATATGCTCTCCGTATTCACCATTGCAACAGCAGCTCTTGTGAGCTGCTGGTGCAAAGCCGCACCCTGCAAACTCGCGGCCAATCGGCCACCAGCAGGGAGGTGTCAATCAACCCGATCATACTCGATCTGGTTGAATATATATATATATTGTGTATGTATACATATAGGGTTATATTTTCCAATGTGCGAGCGGACATGATACAAAGTAGTGTATCATGTCCGCTGCACATCGCGACACATCGATGTCGGCATTTATCATTGCACCAGCAGCTCTTGTGAACTGCTGGTGCAATGCCGCCCCCTGCAGATTTGTGGCCATGCTATCAGGGGGTGTCAATCAACCCAATCAAATTTGATCGTGTTGATTTCTGTCCGCCGCCTCGGAACAGATGGACAAGTTATGGAGCAGTGGTCTGAAGAGTCACGAAACATGTCACTCTCTGTCCCCAGACACTACACACTGGTCTATAATGGCAGCATAGACGATCAGCTGCTTTGTGGTTTATTTTCTGCATATGCAGCTGAAAGGCTTGTGCCAATATTGAGACAGTGCTTTATATTAGCTTTAACAGTTTTATCTTGTTTATTTTCTGTACGTTATATGGATATATATGTATTTGATCCATCACCGTGTTTGTGATATATTAAACCATTTCTTACACCTAATACGGTTTCTCCAGTTTTCAAAACAGTTACCCATATCCATAAGTCCTTAGAGAGATTATTTGCAGAAAGATTATTTGCAGGACTGCTACATCCTGAAAGGTGTGTCACACAGATCTTTCTTCTGGGCTGGTGCACATACAAGTGGGTCAGAACTGTGGATTGACACAGCTGAAGGTCTGTTCCTGGGCTGAGATGAGCCTCCTTGCTGTTGCCATACCTCATAACGTTTGAGGTCACTATATGTGAGTGCAAAATTGTATGTGTTGTTCCTGTCCTTTTGGAAATTAATTATACTACACACAGATCCAGTTCTTCTGTGCGCCCCTTCCCTCTTCTGTTCGTTTTAGATTTTGCTGGGACTTCCTTTTCTGGATGGCTCTGTTTTTTGGGGATTTAGGCAGCAAGATTTACCTCCATCCTCTTCACTATAAAGAAGTGACTGATTCTCTCTTATATAAGGAATGGATTTATCTACCATACAGGAGGACTGCAAATATTAAGTATTTTACCGGTTCTGGTGTTTTCTCCATTACTTTGCAGTATTCTCTCAAATAGCACTGATATATATACACTATATATCACATGCAAATAGATCCATTTGTCCATGCTGTACAATATAAATATACTTCATCTGTGGTTACAAGTGACCCTTATTAGATTGTTACAACGTCCTTTTAACCTTGCAATAAAATGCTAAATTGAATGTCGAGTGGAAGAGAAATTTGTAGCTGACACATTTAAAAAATGCTTTTTCTTCCATTTGACTCAGAATATAATACGGTTTGATGTGCGTCACTCTGTATTTTTATGGAAATGTCTTTGCATTATGTGGAGGCATTTTGATCTGATTTTGGAACTAAGTGTATGTGTAAGAGATAGGTGCTGCCTTCCCTCATCCTAATCTCTTGCAGCTTGTTACCATTTTATAAATACAGACTGGAGCTACAAAAACTCTTTCTAAAGCAGTGGAAAGTGATTTAATGTGGCACTAAGAGTACAGATGTAGTATGCACGCTACAATGGTGTTTAAAAGCTATAGAAATCTTGGTGCACTCAACAGTTTCCAAAGCCTGAAATACAAAGGTTATTTTGTGTTGCAGAATTAACTCTTAGGCTGCCAAACAGGGCAATGATTAAGCTATTCGACTTCTCAAAAAGAAAGTTACTTAAAATCACTGGACTAAAGATAAGAAACAGGGACATAATCTTGTGCAAGAGGAGGAACTGCCATTGGTAAAGCAGGTGCAGTGGCACCAGGGTCCAAGTGCTGGCAGAGCCCATAGGAGCCAATCTGTACATAGACATGTGCAGAATGTGTACAATCCTAATGCAAGGAATATTTTATTAGTGCAGGTCTATCTATCTATCTATCTATCTATCTATCTATCTATCTATCTATCTATCTATCTATCTATCTATCTATCTATCTCTGTCTATCTGTCATCTATCTATCTCTCTCTGTATCTATCTATCTACCTATCTATCTACTTTATCTATCTATCTATCTATCTATATATCTATCTATCTATCTATCTATCTATCTATCTACTGTATCTATATACTTTATCTATCTATCTATCTATCTATCATCTGTCTGTCTGTCTGTAGATACAGAATGGCATATTTATTATTACCATTTCTTACTAATAAGTTACCATTGGGGGCACAAAAAACAATTTTGCACCTTGGCCTTCTGTTGAGTCCACTACTGGTTTTGTGAGTTATGTACAACAATCTGGCAGATTATTAGGATGATGAAACTTAAAGGGACACTGAACCCACTTTTTTTTTGCAAGATGTACTGAGTCCACGGATTCATCCGAACTTGTGGGATATTGTCCTTCCTGACAGGAAGTAGCAAAGAGAGCACCACAGCAGAGCTGTCTATATAGCTCCCCCCTTAACTCCACCCTCCAGTCATTCTCTTTGCTGGCTCTAAGCAGGAAGGGTAAAGAGAACAGGTGTTAAACTGTTAGTTTTATTTTATCTTCAATCAAGTGTTTGTTATTTTTAAATGGTACCGGTGTTGTACTATTTACTCTCAGGCAGGACCTAGATGAAGATTTCTGCCTGGAGGATGATGATCTTAGCATTTGTAACAAAGGTCCACTGCTGTTCCCACAGAAGCTGAGTAGTACAGGAAAACTTCAGTGTGAGGAACGGTTTCTTGCTATACAGCAATGAGGTATGTTCAGTCATATTTTCTGCAGAGACTGTGTTAACTCAGAAAGGCTGACAGTGTCCCCTTTAGGGGAAGGGGAAGCAGTAATCCTAGTGTTATCAGAGGTTTTTACTAGCTTGCATAAAGGGTTAATTTTTTGTGGGCACTCAGTTTGTTATGTGAATTTGGGATAAACGTTTTTGTGTCTGGGAGTAACGTTTTCTGTTTTATGGGACATTTGCTTGAGGGTTCTTTGGGGTTGTTTATAACCCACATGGCTTTCAGGCAGGGTTTGTTAGTTTTGTGTAGGCCCCAGCAACATCGAGTGAGGTGGATGGGGCCTACATTTACAAGCAGCAAGTAACTTCTCCTGAGTTCCTGATAGTCTTCTGAGGGACTAATTGGAGCTTTAAACCCCATATTATCGCTTCCTAAGGGCAGGTAGGGCCACAGCAGAGCTGTGGCAATGTGCTTTAGGGGGTCTTAACCGGTTTTAGACAATTATCAATCCATTTTTTTCATTTGAGGGTCTATTGCTTTTTTACTTGTGGTGCAATCCTTCTAAAGCTTAGTGGGTACACTGTTAAAATTTCGGAATTTTTGAAGCAATTTTAACCTGTTTTGCAGTTTGTGTATGCCTTTTTTCTCTTAAAGGTACAGTACCGTTTTTGCAAATTGTGTTTTTTTCATTAAATAAAGTGTTTTCCAAGCTTGCTTGCTTCATTACTAGCCTGTTAAACATGTCTGACACTGAGGAAACTCATTGTTCAATTTGTTTAGAAGACATTGTGGAACCCCCTCTAAGAATGTGTCCCAATTGTACTGATATGTCTATAAATTGCAAACAGCATATTTTGACTTATAAGAATTTGGCATTAAATGATTCTCAGACAGAAGGAAATCAGGTTTCGCCATCTAGTTCTCCCCAAGTGTCACAACCAGTTACGCCCGCACAAGCGAC
This sequence comes from Bombina bombina, assembly GCF_027579735.1. Lineage (NCBI taxonomy): Eukaryota > Metazoa > Chordata > Amphibia > Anura > Bombinatoridae > Bombina > Bombina bombina. The sequence continues at coordinate 308,131,893 of NC_069506.1, forward strand.
GCCAAGTACTTCTAGTGCGTCTAATTCTTTCACCTTGCAAGATATGGCTTCAGTTATGAATACTACCCTCACAGAGGTTTTATCTAAACTGCCAGGGTTGCAAGGGAAGCGCAGTAGCTCTGGGTTAAGAACAAATGCTGAGCCTTCTGACGCTTTAGTAGCCGTATCCGATATTCCCTCACAATGTTCTGAGGTAGGGATGAGGGATTTGCGGTCTGAGGGAGAGATTTCTGATTCAGGAAAGATGTTCCCTCAGACAGATTCAGATATGACGGCATTTAAATTTAAACTAGAGCACCTCCGTTTATTGCTTAGGGAGGTTTTAGCTACTCTGGATGATTGTGACCCTGTTTTCGTTCCAGAGAAATTGTGTAAAATGGACAAATATTTATAGGTTCCTGTTTACACTGATGTTTTTCCGGTCCCTAAGAGGATTTCGGACATTGTTACTAAGGAGTGGGATGGACCAGGTATTCCGTTCGCTCCCCCTCCTGTTTTTAAGAAAATGTTCCCCATTTCTTCTGACACCATAAAGGACTCATGGCAGACGGTCCCTAAGGTGGAGGGAGCTATTTCTACTCTGGCTAAGCATATGACTATACCTTTTGAAGACAGTTGTGCTTTCATTGATCCTATGGATAAAAAGTTAGAGGGTCTCCTAAAGAAAATTTTTGTTCATCAGGGTTTTCTTCTTCAACCTATAGCGTGCATTGTTCCGGTAACCACTGCAGCTGCTTTTTGGTTTGAGGCTCTAGAAGAGGCTCTTCAGATGGAGACCCCACTAGATGATATTTTGGACAGAATTAAGGCCCTTAAGTTGGCTAATTCTTTTATTACAGACGCCAATTTTCATCTTGCTTAGTTAGCGGCAAAGAATTCAGGTTTTGCCATTTTAGCGCGAAGAGCGTTATGGCTTAAGTCCTGGTCAGCTGATGTGTCATCTAAATCTAAGCTTTTGACCATCCCTTTCAAAGGTAAGACCCTATTCGGGCCTGCACTGAAAGAGATCATTTCAGACATCACTGGAGGGAAGGGTCATGCCCTCCCTCAAGATAAGTCAAATAAGACAAGGACCAAACAAAATAATTTTCGTTCCTTTCGAAACTTCAAGGGTGGTCCCGCTTCCTCTTCCCCTGCTGCAAAGCAAGAGGGGAACTTTGCTCAATCCAAGCCAACCTGGAGACCTAACCAGGCTTGGAACAAGGGTAAACAGGCCAAAAAGCCTGCTGCTGCCACTAAGACAGCATGAAGGGGTAGCCCCCGATCCGGGACCAGATCAAGTATGGAGCAGACTTTCTCTCTTTGCTCAGGCCTGGGCAAGAGACATTTAGGACTCCTGGGCCGTAGAAATTGTAACCCAGGGGTATCTCCTAGATTTCAAAGATTCTCCTCCAATGGGTAGGTTCCATCTTTCTCAATTGTCTGTAAACCAGACAAAAAGAGAGGCATTTTTACGCTGTGTAGAAGACCTTTTTACCATGGGAGCAATCTGCCCAGTTCCGAAAACAGAACAGGGGCAAGGTTTCTACTCCAATCTGTTTGTGGTTCCCAAAAAAGAGGCCAATTCTAGATCTCAAGATCCTAAACCAATTCCTAAGAGTTCCATCCTTCAAGATGGAGACCATTCAGACTATTTTACCAATGATCCAGGAGGGTCAATATATGACTACCGTGGATCTAAAGGATGCATATCTACACATTCCTATCCACAAAGACAATCACCAGTTCCTCAGGTTTGCCTTTCTGGACAGGCATTACCAGTTTGTGGCTCTTCCCTTTGGGTTGGCAACGGCGCCAAGAATCTTCACAAAGGTGCTAGGGTCCCTTCTGGTGGTCCTAAGGCCGAGGGGCATAGCAGTAGTGCCTTATCTAGACAACATCTTAATTCAAGCGTCGACTTTCCAACTTGCCAAGTCTCACACGGACTTAGTATTGGCCTTTCTAAGATCTCATGGGTGGAAGGTGAACGTGAAAAAGAGTTCTTTTATTCCTCTCACAAGAGTTCCATTCCTGGGAACTCTGATAGATTCGGTGGACATGAAAATATTTCTGACGGAGGTCAGGAAATCAAAGATTTTAACCATCTGCCGAGCTCTTCATTCCATTCCTCGGCCATCAGTGGCTCAGTGTATGGAGGTAATCAGACTTATGGTAGCGGCAATGGACATAGTTCCGTTTGTTCGCTTGCATCTCAGACCACTGTAACTATGCATGCTCAAACAGTGGAATGGGGATTATGCAGATTTATCTCCTCAGATAAATTTGGATCAAGAGACCAGAGAATCTCTTCTTTGGTGGTTGTCACCGGATCACCTGTCCAGGGGAAAGTGTTTCCGCAGGCCAGCGTGGGTTATTGTGACGACGGACGCCAGCCTACTGGGCTGGGATGCAGTCTGGTATTTCCTGAAAGCACAGAGTTTGTGGACTCAGGAGGAGGCCCTCCTATCGATAAATATTCTGGAATTAAGAGCGATATTCAATGCTCTTCAGGCGTGGCCTCAGCTGGCTTCGGCCGGATTCATCAGGTTTCAGTCGGACAACATCACGACTGTAGCTTATATCAATCATCAGGGGGGAACAAGGAGTTCCTTGGCGATGATAGGTGGCGATGAAGTTTCCAGGATAATCTGATGGGCAGAGACTCACTCTTGCCATCTATCAGCAATCTATATCCCAGGGGTGGAGAACTGGGAGGCAAATTTTCTAAGTCGTCAGACTTTTCATCCTGGGGAGTGGGAGCTCCATCTGGAGGTGTTTGCTCAACTGGTTCAGCTATGGGGCACACCAGAATTGGATCTGATGGCGTCTCGTCAGAATGCCAAACTTCCTCGTTATGGATCCAGGTCAAGGGATCCTCAGGCAGTACTGATAGATGCTCTAGCAGTACCCTGGTCGTTCAATCTGGCTTATGTGTTTCCACCATTCCCTCTCTTTCTGCGTCTGATTGCCAGAATCAAACAGGAGAGAGCTTCTGTGATTTTGAAAGCGCCTGCATGGCCACGCAGGACTTGGTATGCAGACCTGGTGGACATGTCATCTCTGCCACCATGGACTCTGCCACTGAGACGGGACCTTTTGATTCAAGGTCCAGTCAAGCATCCAAATCTAATTTCTCTGCAACTGACTGCTTGGAGATTGAATGCTTGATTTTATCAAAGCAGGGTTTCTCTGAGTCGGTCATAGATACCTTGATTCAGGCTCGAAAGCCTGTCACCAGGAATATCTATCATAAGATATGGTGTAAATATTTTTTTTGGTGTGAATCCAAAGGCTACTCATGGAGTAAGATCAAGATTCCTAGGATTTTGTCTTTTCTCCAAGAAGGATTGGAGAAAGGATTGTCCGCTAGTTCCTTAAAGGGACAGATATCTGCTTTGTCTATTCTGTTGCACAAGCGTCTGGCAGATGTCCCAGACATTCTGGCTTTTTGTTAGGCTTTAGTTAGAATTAAGCCTGTGTTTAAACCTGTTGCTCCGCCATGGAGTCTCAATTTAGTTCATAAAGTTCTTCAGGGGGTTCCGTTTGAACCCATGCATTCCATAGATATTAAGCTTCTATCTTGGAAAGTTCTGTTTCTAGTTGCTATCTCTTCAGCTCGAAGAGTTTCTGAACTATATGCATTACAATGTGACTCACCTTATCTTGTTTTCCATGCTGATAAGATGGTTTTGCGTACCAAACCTGGGTTCCTCCCTAAGGTTGTTTCTAACAGGAATATCAATCAGGAAATTGTTGTTCCTTCTCTGTGTCCTAATCCTTCTTCTAAGAAGGACCGTCTGTTGCACAACTTGGAAGTGGTTCGTGCCTTGAAGTTTTATTTGCAGGCAACCAAAGATTTTCGCCAATCATCTTCTTTGTTTATTGTCTATGCTGGAAAGCGTAGAGGTCAAAAGGCTATGGCTACCTCTCTTTCCTTTTGGCTGAAAAGCATCATCCATTTGGCTTATGAGACAGCTGGACAGCAGCCTCCTGAAAGAATTACAGCTCACTCCACTGGAGCGGTGGCTTCCACATGGGCTTTTAAAAATGATGCTTCTGTTGAACAGATTTGTAAGGCTGCGACTTGGTCTTCGCTTCATACCTTTTCCAAATTTTACAAATTTGATACTTTTGCTTCTTCGGAGACTATTTTTGGGAGAAAGGTTTTGCAAGCAGTGGTGCCTTCTGTTTTGGTTCCTGTCTTGTCCCTCCCTTCATCCGTGTCCTAAAGCTTTGGTATTGGTATCCCACAAGTTAGGATGAATCCGTGGACTCGGTACATCTTGCAAAAGAAAACAGAATTTATGCTTACGTGATAAATTTATTTCTTTTGCGATGTACCGAGTCCACGGCCCACCCTGTCTATTCAAGACAGATAGTATTTTTTATGTAAACTTCAGTCACCTCTGCACCTTATAGTTTCTCCTTTTCTTCCTTGGCCTTTGGTCGAATGACTGGGGGGGGTGGAGTTAAGGGGGGAGTTATATAGACAGCTCTGCTATGGTGCTCTCTTTGCTACTTCCTGTCAGGAAGGACAATATCCCACAAGTTAGGATGAATCCGTGGACTCGGTACATCGCAAAATAAAGAAATTTATCAGGTAAGCATAAATTCTGTTTTTTTCTATCGTGATTCATATAGAGCAGCAATTTTAAGCAACTTTCCTATTTACTCCTTGTTACGGTTGCCTCCAGGCTGGCTGGAAGTTGGACCGTAGAAAAGGATGCTCCTAGCGCTCACCAAAGAATCATCAGCACCATAGTCAGCAATCCCTGTAGCTAAGGCAGTATGAAGAGCATAGCAATCCCTGTAGTGATTATAAGCTGTATCCTACAAACATGAGTCAAAGCTTCAAGTTAGAGGGTCAACATAGGTCTGATGTGCTGGAGCACACAGCCTCCTTTTTATTGAGGTTACATGCAAACAGGACACTCTCAGGGGGAGGCATAAAATCCCCCATCACACATTTGATATTAGATAGAGAGACACTCCCTTTGACAGGCCACAACATTTACTTCAGCAGATAACATTACACACAATAAAACAATGCAGTCCACCTTATCAATACTAGTCTGATTAGACAATGGGAAAGTTGATCACTAAACCTAATTAGAGCTAATCCCAGCAGACTTGTATTTAGAATAGGTTTCTTGAAGCTGAACAAAATTTAACTCTTAATGGCACACAATGAAACTGAACCAAGTGGGAGAAAGCCAGGGACAAGTCATTTCACAGGTCTGGGGACATAGTCTTAAAGGGGGCATTGTTCACCAGAGTCACAATATGTCCCCAGACGTTTCCCAAAGGGCCACACACACCCAACAAAAGTCAATATACTCTCAGGGGCACAATCTTCCAGGGGCCATAGTCATGAGGAAGGAGGCTGGCAAATAGGCTTCTCCAAAATCCAGGGAAGCAGGGCAACCTTCCATTTAAAGGGCCAGTCACAAATAGCAGTTTGTAACACTCCTATTATCAAATTATTTTCATTCTCTTGGTATCTTTATTTAAAATGCAAGAATGTAAGTTTAGATGCCGGCCCATTTTTGGTGAACACACTGTGTTGTTCTTGCTGATTGGTGGGTAAATTCACCTACCAATAAACAAGTGCTACCCAGGGTCTGAACCAGAAAAAATTGCTTAGATGCCTTCTTTTTCAAATAAAGAAAGCAAGAGAACGATGAAAAATTGATAATAGGAGTAAATTAGAAAGTTATTTAAAATTGCATGCTCTATCTGAATCACGAAGAACAAATTTGGGTTCAGTGTCCCTTTAAGTCTGTGGATATAATTAATGGGCAGCTGCAGCAGTGGTTACAATATTATACCTGTATTGCATTTTTGGCTGGCCAGGTAAACCATAAAGGAATGTAAAATAAGTGATACTTTTATGTGGGAGTGAGTGAAGCTAATTAGCAGCAGGTAGATTCGGGGTGTGGCTATGTGGCCCTGGGGAGTTACAGAAGGGATGGTGCGCAGAGCTTCCAAACCATCACAATCCCGTAAAATGCAGGACAATTAGGAACATTGGAAGGGGAAGAGAGCAGATTTAGTGAGGCCTAAACTGTGCAGTGTCATTTAGCAATATCTCAGGAAATGTTTTGTGTTTTTTTAAAGAAAGTTTATATTTTCGGCTGGTAACATCTGTCTGTAGAGATACCTGTCAAATAAATGTCTCTACCCAGAAGAGGCCACTTGAATGAAATCATTTTGGTCTGGTACAGAATGTGTGAATTCCAAGCCTGTGGTTGTGAGTCTGAATAATGCAGTGTCCTTAACCTCAGACACAACCCTCTTCTGTCTTCTGCTCTGTTGTATACATTAATCTCTGTTTTTCATCACAGAATAACTCGTACAGTGCTCTACAAAATCAGCCTGGGTGTAGATATAAAAAACACCTATATCTGGTTTAGATTCACCTTTCTACCCTCCCATAAAGTATTTATCATCTAGGAGGAGGTGGAGTTGGCTCACTTGGGGTACTCCCTAAAAACAGAGACATTTGCCCTGTGCTGAACATGTAAATTATTTAAAGGGCCATCCCAGCAAAATTTTAAATGCACTTCAGTGTACTTTTAATGTACATGTGCACATGAAGCATATATAAATATGCTACAGGATTTTAATCAGTGTGTCTGGTCAGAAAGTTAGCAATGTCCTGTAACATGTGCATTCAGTCTTTGTCAGGGCAACACATTGCACCACCAGCTCTCTAGATTTGCCTAACATGCACTTTTAGTAGAAACATTTGCTTGCTAATATAATTATATTACAAAAATGCTTCTATTTATAAGTGAAATGCACTAGGGTGTAGTTCAGTTCTGGCTGGAATGGTCCCTTTAAGCATTTGTTGGGGACAAGGGGGGGGGGAGAAAAAAGAGGATTTATGCAGCATCAATCGTGCAAGAGAAGGGCCTGTCAATCACCTCTAGTGAGTGTGCTCTGGGTGATTTCTCTCTGCTGACTCAGAGGTGACCGAGAGTGTAAGAAGCTTTGGTTTGGTGACCGTTCCATCTTACATTGCAGGAAGCAACCTTGCATTTCCAAACCTGCCCCACATCTGCTCAAAAGCAGCTTACGCTGCTTCATACATTGAGCCCAAAGTACAGGAATAGGCCTGCGACAGTTTGTGATATTATCACACTTGGATGTAAGAAAGAAAGAAAAAAAAAAAAAAAAACTTTGAAGAACACTGACGTAAGCCGTTCTGCATCTGTTAGGCTCAGTGCACCAGCTTCATTATCTACCGCCCTTTGCAACGTGTTTTCCAGAATAACTGTAGACTTATACATAGATTACATCATTAACCCATTTGTAGGTGCTTTATGAAACTATTTCCAGCCCATTACACATGCAGATTATTGTTCTGTTCACTAATGACCTGATAAAGATCAGTGAAGCATCCTGTGCACACTGTTATATTTACTAGCAGGCAGCTTGTAAAGAATAGTTTAAACGAAATGTAGAGAAATGCCACAATGATTTTTACTTGCAAACAAATGATAGAAATTCTATTATTTTAAACAAAATATAAATTCTTCTAGACGAGTGTGCTCGTGTACAATCGGATCCTACTCATTATTGCAGCACCCAAACCCCGTATTTAAGTGCTTGGATTTGCAAGGTAGCACCTGTCTCTACATATCAAGTGCTCTTTGCAGAGAAAGGAGAAGGGTAAAGGATAGAGAAGGGGAATTTATAAAATATATAACAGAAATTTGCAGTAGAAGATGGGACCCCCACCTTAAGCAATAATCTGCACATTTTTATATCTAGAGTTGTGGCCAACGTTTTCATCCAAAAAATATAATGGTATGAAACTACTCAGCCACATACGGAAACACTTATCTAGAAACGTGTACATTTGAAACCTAAAGCAAGGACATGCGGAACAACCTAAAAAGGGAATTGTGTACTCGTCAGTGGAGTTTGTATAAAATATACTATGCTTGCTAAACAGATTCTTACTGCAAGTTTTGTTATACTGATCTGTCAGCTGTTCATATCCTGGCAATGACATCACATACGACCATACAGCCACTTTTAAATGCACGTGATGAATCCATATACACACAGGGGACGATTTATCAATGTCTGGCGGACATAATACGATATAGCGTATCATGTCCGCCAGACATCGATGAATGCCGACAGCATACACTGTCGACATTTAACATTGCACAAGCAGTTCTGGTGAACTAATACCGCTGCTTCTTAACTCCCGTTTCCGGCGAGCCTAAAGCCTCGCGCGGAAACAGGGGTATTTGGCCCCATTCAGACCATGATAAATCGGCCCCACAGCATCAATATGTAAGAATTTTAATATTATAAAAAGACACTGATAAGGTTTTCTCAAGGAGCTGACATTAAAAGCTTTAAATTGCCTTTAGAGGTATAAAACCCTGTGCCCAAGCTGATTGGGACTGGTAAGGTTTGGATTTCAGAATAGTTTAGATATTCAAATATTTGCATCTGTAAAATGGGATAGTTTCGAGAGTGGAGGGGGCTAAGTTTAAACAACAATATCTTATGTCATTTAGGCAATATTGTCATGTAATTATACAGCTTATACATGTAACCTAAAGATAGATTTGTTTCATTTATAATACTTTTGTACACATAGTACCCTCAGGCAATGCAGTACTGTAATCAGAAAGGTAATAGTTGTTGTTTAAATTATATACACTGTTATTTCCATCTTAGAACACAAAAAACAAAACTTAAAGACAGGCAGAGATGATTGTGTCAGGCACAGAAAAAATACTCATTTTTGATAAAATAGTTTTTTAAACTTGACCTTTAGCACAGGCCCTACTAGGAGCCACCATAGTACGCCTACTATTAGTGCGGCTGGACCTTTTTGAAGAAGAGGAGCAGGTTGGTGCCGCTCTCCATTTCACTAAAGGTAAGTATTTAGCCTCCTAATAGTAATTTAAAGAGAACAAATGGAAACTGATTAATTTTGTCAGTATTTTTTCATTTTCTTTAAAGGGACAGTCAAGTCCAAAAAAAACTTTCATGATTTAAATAGGGCATGCAATTTTAAACAACTTCCCAATTTACTTTTATCACCAATTTTGCTTTGTTCTCTTGGTATTCTTAGTTGAAAGCTAAACCTAGGAGGTTCATATTCTAATTTCTTAGACCTTGAAGACTGCCTCTAATCTGAATACATTTTGACCACTAGAGGGCATTAGTTCATGTGTTTCATATAGATAACATTGAGCTCATGCACGTAAAGTGACCTAGGAATGAGCACTGATTGGCTAAACTGCATGTCTGTCAAAAGAACTGAAATAAGGGGGCAGTCAGCAGAGGCTTAGATACAAGATAATTACAGAGGTAAAACGTGTATTATTATAACTGTGTTGGATATGCAAAACTGGGGAATGGGCAATAAAGGGATTATCTTTCTTTTTAAACAACACAAATTCTGGTGTTGACTGTCCCTTTAAATTTCATTAGTGCATCTATTCTTTGCATTCATAACTAAATTAATTCACATCTCTATACATCACTATATGGAGCATTTATTTTGGTCTGATAAAACCAAGCAGAGTGCCAGCTGATGAGTTGGAAGTACCAGTGTGGGCGCTTGTGCATAGTGCCCCTGTGGTACAACCTTAAGGGCTAGATTACTAGTGGAGCGTAAGTGTGTGTTGTCAGCCTCGCTCAAAGAATAATGCACGGTATAGTATTACAAGTGGATGATTAACTATTTTAAATAAAGCATCTTAATGTCGCTGAAATGCTATATTATTAATGAATAGTGCAGTGGGAGCTATTCGTGAGCTCATTGTAATCGTATTGCAAGTGGGATCCACTCAATCACAATCCAAAAAACTGTGGCAAAATGTATTGCTATCCAAGACCTTAAGTAAACCATTATAATTAATTGTATAGCACAGAATTACACGAGGAACTCCACTACTTGCACACTATTGGCTAAGAGCTAGAGTCGTATCCAGCATATATTTTATGTCTGTTATGTGAGAGATTTAGCGCACCTGGTCTGCTCTATCCAACACTCAGATGTCAGTGCACCCAATCACTCAAGCAGTCGTAAATTACAAGACAAAAATAAAATAGTGCTAATATTTTTTTGCACTTCACTTTTAATTTTGGCCTTAGTATGTTATACAAATACAAATAAAATTATTATGGCAAATGTCTTCTTCTGTATCATGTTATTCTGGGCTTGTTTCAGTATCTGAGTAGTAGCCACAATCTACTGTATTTCACTGTATTTCATATTTACCTTGTTAGACACTTGCAGATATTAAAGGGACATTAAAGGGACACTAAACTCACATTTTTCTTTCATGATTCAGACAGAGCATGCAGTTTTAAGCAGCTTTCTAATTTACTCCTATTATCAATTTTCTTCATTCTCTTGCTATCTTTGTTTGAAAAAGAAGGCATCTAAGCTAAGGAGCCAGCCAATTTTTGGTTCAGACACTGGGCAGCACTTGTTTATTGGTGCTGTCCAATCAGCAAGGACAACCCAGGTTGTGAACCAAAAATGATCCGGCTTCTAAACTTACATTCTTGCTTTTCAAATAAAGATACCAAGAGAATGATGAAAAAAATGATATTAGGAGTAAAATAGAAAGTTGCTTAAAATTGCATGCTCTATCTGAATCATGAAAGGAAAAAAAATTGGGTTCAGTATCCCTTTAAACTGCTGTGCACAACTATAAAAGAATAGTAACTATGATATTGTATTTCAGCCTTTTCCTGCAGCCCTTTACAAATCAGTTTTCCTGTTATAGCTTAAAGATGCCAGATACTGAAGCTCCACCTCTTTGTACTGGAGGGAGCTGCCATCTTGGAGCTCAGGTATTGTCACAGCCTATGACAGAAGCAGTGCACACCCACAGATCAGTGATATTGCCCTCTTTTTTACAGCTGTACTGTGACGGACACTGGCTACCCCGACTGGGTAGCTCCGCCAGAAGGGTCCTTCCTATACCTGGATCATGTCGCTTTGTAATGGAGCAAAATGATGATAGCAGAGCCCACCCAAATAACCAGACAGAATTCGGGTGAAACAAAGAACATCTTTATTGTGGAAGCACACTACTTTTATACACCAATTCATTTTGATAAGGGGCCTTATCAGACCCCCAGATCTCCCGCCATTCCTGCCCCTCCAGGTAGGCTGGCGCACACCCATAGTAGTTATGGTCCTATAGAGTCCCAGTGATATAGAGGAGGTTATTCTGGGGTGATCCCAGGGGAGCAGCGGCACTTTCAGGGTGCCGTTGGAAAGCTTTCAGTGCCCAATAGCCACAGTCCAAAAAGCGACACGATCCATTGCTGGGGGCTGGAGCTACGGTGATCAAACATACACCGGGAAAGCCATGGGAAGGAGGAGTTGTAGGGGGGTCCGAAAACCCCAAGTTCCCAAAGGAGCTTCCCTCCCACCCTACCTCTTGCCTGCCCCAGGGGGCACCAATCCCCAAAATAGCAGAGCTCTGAGGTGAAGGTCAGCGGGTATTCAGGGAGGCACGGCCAGACGGTAGTTCCAGGAGCCCGGCCAGCCAAAAAGGGCTTAGGCGGTCAGAGATCAGCAACTGCTCTGAAAAGTCCAAATCCGGTGAGAAATCGCAGGGGGCTAGGTAGTAGGGGTTTAACCTGGGCAGCCTGGTATCCGTGACATGTACAATGTGCTTCCGGTTAGTGTGCAGGATACATCATGTGAGCTTTACATTTTTGCACAGTTTTACAGTTACACATAATATATTTTAAGAAGCACTGAACAATAATATATAGTATTGCAGCCACAGCAAAAATGTACAGCTCTTGCTCTGTATTATGCACCCCAAACTGAAGCACATTGTAGAGCGGTAAAAATATTACTGATCTGTGAGTGTGCATTGCTTATGTCACAGGCTGTGAGAATTTACTGGAAGCTGCCATCTTGGAGCTCAGGTAAAGAGGCGGAGCTTCAGTATCTGGCACATTTCAGCTATTAAAACACGAGAACTGATTTGTAAAGAGCGGCAGGAACAGGATAAAATAACTAACACCTAGATTACAAGTTTGCGTTTGTGTTTTAATGCTGAAAAAATTGCCATTTTAGCGTTAAAACAGCACCGCAGCCATTATGTCTTGTTGGTATAGCTGTATCCCAAGCCTTTTAGCCTGTAACACAATGTCAGTCCCGCACTCGTAAAAATTGTGTTTTTTTCATGGGACTTCCATAGCGCTGTCATTACATTACGTTTTGCGGTGAGGCTAAAAAGCTTGCATTCCAGCCTTTACCGACAAGATCCGTTTCGCAATCTAAAAGCAGTAGATATGAGATTTACGCTACAAAACTGTTGCATAAAACTCATAACTAAACTGTCATAAAGTACACTAAACACCCATAAACTACCTATTAACCCATAAACCGAGGCCCTCCCGCATCACAAAACACTATTTTAAAGTTATTAACCCTTAATTTGCTGCTCCCGACATCGCTGACACTATTATAAATTATTAACCCCTATTTTGCCGCTCCCCGACATCTCCACCATTATACTAAATTTATTAATTCCTAAACCACCGCCGTCCCGCATCACAAACACTATTTAAATATTATTAACCCCTAATCTGCTGTCCGCCCACATAGCCCCCACTATACTAAAGCTAAGCCGAAAGCCCCCACATCGCAATAAACTAATTTAAACCAGTAACCCCTAACACCCCCTAACTTTAAAATAATTAAAATAGAGCTAAATTGAACTTACAATTATTAACTAGATAATTCCTATTTAAAACTAAATACATACTTACATGTGAAATAAAACCTAAGCTAGCTACAATATAACTAATAGTTTTTATTTCACAGGTAAGTATGTATTAATTTTAACTAGGTAGACTAGTTGGTAAATAGTTATTAACTATTTACTAACTACCTAGTTAAAATAAATGCAAACTTAACTGTGAAATAAAACCTAACCTGCCTTACACTAACATCTAACATTACAAAAAAAAAAAAAAAATACCATTAAAAATAAAAAAACACTAAAATTACAAAAAAACAAAAACAAAAAAAACCCTACCAGTACAAAAAAATAACAAACAACATTATGGAAAACATGATCTAAAACAATAAAAAAGTATTCCTATTCTAATACCCGTTAAACAATAAAAAAAATCCACCCCAAAATAAAAAAGCCTAATCTAGAATAAACTACCCTTAAAAGGAATACATTTTATTGTTTTCGATAATTTTGTTTGTTATTTTTTGTAATGGTAGGTTTTTTATTTTTAGTAATTTTAGTAATGTTAGGTTTTAGTGTAAGGCAGCTTAGGTTTTATTAAGTTATGTTTGTACTTATTTTAACTAGGTAGTTAGTAAATAGTTAATAACTATTTACTAACTAGTCTACCGATTTTTGTTTCACAGGTATGTCTTTATTTTAACTAGGTAGACTAGTTAGTAAATAGTTATTAATTATTTACTAACTACCTAGTTAAAATAAATACAAACTTACCTGCAAAATAAAACCTAAGCTGCCTTACACTAACATCTAACATTACAAAAAAATAAAAAAAAACCTACCATTACAAAAAATAGCAAACAAAATGATCTAAAACATTGGCCTCTATTTAACAAAGTTTGGCGGACCTGATCCGACAGTGCGGATCAGGTCCGCCAGACCTCGCTGAATGCGGAGAGCATAACTAGTTTACCTAGTTAAAATAAATACAAACTTACATATGAAATAAAACCTAACCTGCCTTACACTAAAACCTAACATTACTAAAATTACTAAAAATAAAAAACCTACCATTACAAAAATAACAAACAAAATGATCTAAACTATTAGTTATATTGTAGCTAACTTAGGTTTAATTTCACAGGTATGTATTTAGTTTTAAATAGGTATTATTGAGTTAATAATTGTAACTTTAATTTAGCTCTATTTTAATTATGTTAAAGTTAGGGGGTGTTAGGTTTAGGGTTAGGTTTAGGGTTATGATTAGGGTTAGGGTTAGATTTAGGGGTTAATATAGTTTAATTTAGGTTGTTGCAATGTGGGGGGCTGGAGGTTTAGGGGTTAATAGGTTTATTTAGTGGTAGTGATGTGGGAGGCCAGAAGTTTAGGGGTTAATAACTTTAGTGGCGGCAATGTCGGGAGCGGTGGAATAGGGGTTAATAGATTTATTATAGTGTTGGTGATGTTGGGGTGCAGGGGAATAGGGGTTAATAACTTTAATATAGTTGCAGCGATATTGGGAGCGGAAGATTAGGGGTTAATAGCTTTATTTATGTGGCGGCAATATCGGGAGTGGCATATTAGGGGAAATTAAATTTATGTAGGTGACGGCGATGTCGGGGGCAGCAGGTTAGGGGTGTTTAGACTCAAGGTTTATGTTAGAGTTTTAGGTTTAAACGTTATTTTTTTTCCCCCATAGACATCAATGGGGCTGCGTTACGGAGATTTTCTTTCCGCGATCGCAGGTGTTAGGCTTTTTTATGATCTGCTCTCCCCATTGATGTCTATGGGGAAAGCGTGCACAAGCACTTCAAAACTGTGCTTGCATTTTGTGCGGTATGGAGCTCAACACAACCATATCGCACACACAAGCCAACTGTTTCAAAATTTGTAATGGCTGCTCTATAGAGGGTTAAATAACACAACTTTTCTTGTGTTCGTTAATTTCCCTATAGCGCGCATAACTAGTAATCTAACTGATAGTGAGTAGTAACCCTTCTAGGGTAGTTGTGACCAGCAGTGTCATGTCTTTTTAATTGCCAAGTGTTGATGATTATGGGAGAATGTGTTTTCTTCACTCCATTGAGTTTGTAGACATGGTGCATGGCAAGTACATAAATTGTGCATAGGTAATGCAAAACAGGTACATAACAAGCGCAAGTGCATAGCGAATGAATAGTGAGAGGATAACAAATGCATAGCGAATGAATAGCAAGTGCATAGCTAGTGCATAGCAGATGCAAAGCAAGCCAAGTGCATAGAAGGTGCGTTTCAAGTGCCTAAAAGGTGCATAGCGTGGCTGATTATGATGGGATGACCTAATAGTTTAAAGGGCCATGAAAGTCAGAATTCATCTTTTATAATTGAGGTAGAACATCTTTTCCAATTTACGTCTATTATCAAATTGACTCTTTTCTAGTTAGTATATTTTGTTGAACCTTAACTTGCTTCTCTAACAGCATACTGAGGTAGTGTGCATGTTTCGTGAACATGGAGGTAGGCTCAGGAGTGTGCATGTGTCTTGACATGGAGGTAGGCTCAGAAGTGTGCATTTGTGTTGACACAGAGGTAGGCTCAGGAGTATACATGTTTCATGACCGTGGAGGTAGGCTCAGGAGTGTGCATGTGTGTTGACATGGAGGTTGACTCAGGAGTCTGCAGGTGTCTAGAGCAGGGAGGTAGGTTCAGAAGTGTGCATGTGTCTTGAGCACAGAGGTCAGCTAAGGAGTGTGCATGTGTCTTGAGCAGTGAGGTAGGCTCAGAAGTGTGCATGTGTCTTGAGCACAATGGTAGGCTTAGGAGTGTGCATGTGCCTTGAACAGGGAAATAGGCTCAGTAGTGTGCATGCATCTTGAGCATGGAAATAGGCATGCCTGTGTCTTGATTTGGAGGTAGACTCAAGAGTGTGCATTTTCTTAAAGGACCAGTACTATGTATATGTGTATGTTTTTCAGGCGTATCATAGCCAGTGCCTCACCAGCCTCTGACTTCACTGCACATCACTGATTTGCGTAGTCAACACATGCATGATAAGAAGACAATGCAATAGCACTTTGGGCTAGATTTAACGAGTGTTGAGCGGACATGATTCACTTTTACCAGAAATACTTGTGCAAAGATGGCCCCTACTCACTGGGAGCCAATCTGCTGCTGACAGGGGCTGTCAATAATCCCGATCAGATCGGGATGAATTTAATCCACCACCTTTTAGGTGACAGAGAGGTTAAGTAACTCTGGTCTTACAACTGCTGCTTCTTAACTTTAGTTTCAGGTGAGCCTGAAACGATGGACCTCTAAAGCAGCATCCGCTGCTTAATAAATGGAGCCCTTAGTCTTAAATTCAAATGAGTAGTATATTTTTTTATTACATATTTCAAAGTTATGTTTATTTCCACTCACCCTGTATCATGTAATAGCCATCAGCTAATCACATATGCATATAGTATATTCTGTTCATTCTTGCACATGCTCAGTAGTAGCTATTGACTCAAAATTGTAACTATAAAAAGACTGTGCACATTTTGTTAATGGAAGCAAATTGGAAAGCTGTTTAAAAACGCTGCTCTATCTGAATCATGAGAGTTTAATGTTGACGTGCACAGAGGTAGGCTCAGGAGTGTGCATGTGTCTTTGTACTATGGCAGCAGTGTTTGCACCTTTGTTTGTAACAATGTTATTCACAGAGGGCCACATAAATACATTGGAAAGTTTTTTTGTTTTTTAATCCTGTTTTTTTTTTACGTTCATGTGTTTTTAAGACCATGTGATGTTACAAAAATACCTTAATATTGTCTCTGAGTACAAATAATATGATCCACCTCGGGGAAGGGGGGGTGAAACACACATCCCATAACAGCCAGGCTTTTCTTAAAATATTCTGAGAAGGTGGAAGCTGTGATTGGTATTCATTAGATGAGTTTCAATGAAAATTAACATGTAATTGCTTCAAATGAAGTAAGTGAGAGGAGGTAATCTGTTCTTAAATTGGTTTCACCGAGTTTTTGTAGGGACCATAATGCAGATGAACATGAAATATGTTTCAACTCTTTCAGCGCCAGGGACTTCCCGATGTGCTGCATGATAATGATAACGGGGATAAGCTAAATAAGAATCAGTTATAAAGGAATTAGTTGTTGTGCTTACATTGTTTTAATAGGGTTAATAAAAAAAAAAACGTAATACTCAGTAAGCATCAGCATTACAGCCGAAGGGTTAATAGCACAGTATGGAGCATATGGAATATGATTATGGAATACAAAAAAAAGTTCTTTTATTTCCATTTTATGGTCATTAAAGGTTCCTGTAAGGGCTTTTTTGTCATTGCAAAACTTCATTCTCTTCTCTCATCCACTTCTCATTATATTTCAGTGCCCATTATATTTTTCTATTATGTCCTATTACAGATTCTGTCATTGTCATATTCTGCTCAAAAATCGCTTCCACCTTTATGCTTCTGTTTTACAGAAATCTTTCACCTTCATTTTTTTCTTCTCTTTTTCATTTGTATTCTTTTGTCCTCTGCATTTTTCCTCTTCTCTCTCTCTACCAATATATTGTTGTCAAGAACAATTCTGCATTTCGGTTACTGGTTTGATAATTGATCCTTTATGGGTCGGGTATGTAACCCATTTGTTTAAGTTTACCCTCCAATTAGCGGCAGTTAGTTTTGTGCTGCTCTAGGCACAGGGAAATGTGCTGTCCCCAAAGCTTCACTCTCTTCAATGTTAAACCCATATCAGCTTCATATATTCCTTACAACCATAGGACTGTGGCACATAGATGGGTCATGCACCTCCTGAAAGACAACCAGGGAAATAGATTTTTAATTAATATATATTTGGAAAACATAGGAGTGAGGAGGTCGGCCCCTTAGATCCAGTTGCCTTAGATACAGGTCTAGTTGGCTTGTGCCAATATATGCTCCTGCCTCCAATAACTAGTAAATACTTATGGTTTCTGCCCATTTAACTGGACATTCTAATTCATTAAAACGATCATGTTCTAATTTGTTATAGGATTTTGTTATTACATTAATGATCCATAACTTGTGCTTCTGTGTATAGCAAATCCTGAGCAAGCATGCTCAATGAGCCAATCACTAGCAGCATACCCATGTAGCGACTTATCACCAAGTTAGTTATCCACCTGGTATACAAGGTTAAACACATAGGGGTCAATCATAATGATCAATTATGGTAATGTCAAAGTTTTTTCCAGTGATCACAATCTTAAAATGCATCTGCAGTTAATTCCATTGGATCTTGGAATTGTTACCTCCCCAGAACAACATAAATTCATTATCTGTATTGTTAATCTGCCAGTTCCCTAATCCAAAAAATAAAACGAACATAAATTATGACAAAAGGGTGATTTTGGGGGTTTAGTAGTTACATCACAATTAAAGGACCTGTATGTTGACTGTTTAAATAGTGTTTATGTCTCTCTTTGGGATCTGAGCAGGACATTATGGGTACAGTGGTGCAATCATCAGCTTGGCCATATTAACCTGGACAGTTACACAGCAGGGTGTGCAGGAAGGAACATGACTAGTGCTGCTATTGATATGTAACTATTTATATGTTATCCAGAGGCACAGCAGATGTTCCTCCCAGCACACCCTGCAGCATGTGTAAATTATACCTCTCCAAGGTGGCAGCACTACATAGTGGGCAAGTGTGTTTATTGGGTTATCTATGTGTATAATTGTTATTAGTGTAAAAGTGCTTGTTATTGTTATTATTATTTAACTGTAATTGATATAATAAGTAGCATTTGCATCTGTTTAGTAATCCTAATGTTATCCAACAAGGCGGAGGTAATGTCAGTGTGATTCTACCAATGTCCAAAACCAGTGTTCTATTGTACAACGTTTTAGGATACTCTGTAATAATTAAAGTGTTGCCTGAGTTATCAATAAGTGAACAAGGGCCTGTAAATGTGTTTTTAAGTATCACAAAGTTAGATTGTGATCAGTACTGGCACATGTTAAGTATGGGGCACTTTTTCACCAAACAATAAAAAACTTTAAAAAAAAACTGCTGCAAATAAATAATTGAAATGCTTGATTGTGATTCCGTTGGCATTGAAACTAAAGTGCTCATCTGAAGCCATTCTTTCATAATTCAGGTAGAATATACAGTTTTAAACAACTTTCCAATTTACTTCTGTTATCAATGTAGCTTTGTTCACTTTGTATCCTTTGTTGAAGGAGCAGCAATGCACTTCTGGAAGCTAGCTGAACATCAAGTAGGCCAATGGCAATAAGCATATATGTGCAGCTACCAATCAGCATTCAGCTGCCAGTAGTGCTTTGCTGGTACTGAGCCTACCTAGGTATTCACTTCAACAAATGTGGAAGGAGTGAGGCAGCACACAACGGAATCCGTTAAATATTCTTAATTTTATCGCAGCTGAGTTAAAAACACAAACTCACGAACATGAGGAAAAAGGGGGTGTGTACTTACGCATTTCGTGCCGTGTGACACTTAATCATTTCAGCAAAGGACAGCAATAGTAAGCAAATTAGATAATAGATATAATCTGTTGTTAAAAATTACATGTTCTGTTTGAATCGTGAAAGAAACATTTTTGATTTCATATTCCTGTAACAGGCCAATGATTGTAATAAACCCCTTAGTTACCAGCAAGAATTTGTGAAATAATACAAATTAAACTTTCTATAGAACGTCCCTTTAAATAATCTGTTTTTGTCTTTTACAGAAACTAATTACAGTTGTTGACTTTGTGTTTCATTGTAGATTTTGCCTTAAAACTCAGATCTCATAAAATGGTTAGTTTAAACGCAGTACACATGTGCAGAAGACAAATAAGCATGCACGCAGAGCACTGCCGTTATTTTACCAGGCATTACTGCAGTTACCATAAATGATACGATAATGTTGTTCCTGGATGAATATTTTGCAATACACTTTTTAATCTGGAGCTTTTTCCTTAGACCAGTTGTTTCCCATTTAGTAGCAGAACATTCCATCCTGCAGATAATGACTTAAAATAACTAGGGATAAAAATAGTGGCTCTAAGCTTTTACCTGTTATTGCTGAAGACTACGCAATTTGCACACCCAATAAAACCCCCGTCCTCTTGTTTTTAGTATCACTTTACATTTCCTTATCGTCTGTCTCTAATACAGTTCCCTGCCGTGTTTTACCAAGCTTTTCTAGTTACTATTTCTATATCTCCCTAGCTGCTTGTAAGAGTCTCTCAACTTTTATGATTGTGGTACAAAAAAAAAAGCACAAAGCTTCAGCAAAGTTTTCTTTAAGATGCTGCTTTGGGGCTTCCATTATTAGCAGAAGAAATGTGCTGGCACTTCACATGTCAAGCTGTTGCTAGCTATTCATTTTATAGGGTGTATTTACCCCCCCCCCTGACTATACACAAGCACCATAACATTTCCTAGTAATTTTAGAAAGAGGTCACAGCCTCCAAATCTTGGCCTTTGTCTGTTTTTCTATTCCATGTCTGTGAAAACATCACAGATGCAGACTCCTTTGATCAAGCATTGTTTCAGGGCTTAATAGTTATGCAAATGAGAGTGTGAAGATTCTGGCAGAAAGACGGGCAATGGGGACTCTATATTCCCTTCGCTTATTTTTGTGACAAATACAAGCAGAGGCTGTTTTGTTTACTGACGTCTTTCCAGAAGGAGAGATTATCTGCAGCCTTCAGTCTGTATCTCAAGGGTGACAGACAGGAGATGATACTGAGGGTTAGGATATAGAAGGCATTAGCAAAGAAAACCAAAACCATTTCTTTGATAATTATAAAAATAAAAGTCAGAGGCCAGACAGAAATGTGAGAGCATGAACAAAGTGAAAAAAAAAAATGATTACAAATAAATAGTGAGCAGAACAAGACTGTTATTGGGTCATGCAGCAGTCTTATAGGCAAGGCCGTCTTTAATATTGACTGGACCCTGGGAAAAGATTTTCTTGCCCCCCCCCCCCCATGCAATTTCCTTCTCCGCCCCAACATCCCAAAAAACAACTATTTTTTTTTTTATTATTTTTTTTTTTTAATTATTAGCCCAGCAGTGGATCATCCACTGCTGGGCTAATAATTAAAAAAAAAAAAAATGAAATAAATTGCAATATGTGAAACTGGACCTAAGCAGTACTAATAAGTAAATAAATATATAAATTCCTCCACTGTGGATTCATTTAATATTCTTTTGAATGTGATTCTAGTGTGAGGTTAGCTGGTTAAAGAGATTTAGGGCAGCCAACAGGAGCAAAGCAAGGTAAAGACTGAGGAGGAAGCATGGAGGTGTAGACAAATATAAGTTTACTGACTGGAACTGCAGAACTACTATGGGAAGCTGTAAAATCTGAGACAGAGAGAAAACAAAAACTATAAAAATAAACCTTACATTAATGTGTGAAGTATCAGCATGACACTATACATCAGCCACAGCACCACATGTCACTTCTTTGCTAGGAGCAAGTTCCCTCTCACCCTGCACTAGACAATGCTGCATGGGGAGGGGTGTGTGCACTCACTTATTCTTCCCACTGACACCTTTCTACAAAGCACTGTTACCCTAACAAACTTCAGTTAGTTGATCTTAGGGCCACAGCAGAAAGAGCAGGGCTAAGGGGGCCAGCAGACTGGATGCTGTCTGTCCAAGGCTGCATGGATACAGTGTGAGATGAGTCACACAGCCTCAAGACTGAAGAGAGCAGTGTATGCAGCTGCATAGATGCTCAAATCTTCACGCCCTTTCCGCTCCAGCTTTCTGCTGCATGCGCCTACAGTCAGCCCTACCCAGAAACAATCCCCACCACCAGAGCAGTTACCTGGTAACAGTGGTAACCCCAGTAGGACCTTTTCTGATGCAGTGGGATTGGCTGGATACCGAGTTAGGGCTTTGCATTCAGTGCTGCACAGTGCACATCTAAAACAGCACATGACAATAGCTTGGCATGTCACATGACACCGGCATGGTCTGGCACAGTTTAAAAAAAATATATATATAAACAGAATACTTTTGACTGTGACAGTAGTCACATCAACAGTCTGGTATGAACCATAAAAAAAAATAAAAAAATTTTTTAGGACTCTTGGGCCCCTCAACAGAAACTGGGCCCTGGGCAGCCTGTGTTAAAGACGGCCCTGCTTATAGGGTCATTAAAGGGACATACACATTGTAATTACAATACTTTTCGGGAGTTTTGCAATAACATATCAAATGAGACACGTGCACACTTAAAGGGATAGTCTAGTCAAAAATAAACCTTAATGATTCAGAGAGGGCATGCGATTTTTAACAACTTTTTAATTTACTTTTCTCATCAATTTTGCTTTGTTCTCACGGTATTCTTAGTTGAAAGCTTAACCTAGGTAGGCTTATATGCTAATTTGTTAGCCCTTGAAGACTGCCTCTTACTGAATGCATTTTTATTTTTTTCACAACTAGAGGGTGTTAGTTCATATGTGCCATTGTGCTCATGCCTGTGGAGTTACCTAGGAGTCACTGATTGGCTAAAATGCAAGTCTGTCAAAAGAACTGAATATATATATATATATATATATATATATATATATATATATATATATATATATATATATATATATATATATACACACACAGCAAGAAACAAGTGCACTCTCACAAACAATACGTCAGGTGCCAGGGTGCTAGAGTAGGTTAAGATATAGCGAATAGTAAACAGCACTCTCTGGTCTTAACAGCAAATAAATTACTTTTATTCGGTAACGTTTCGAGGTCTGATGAAGGGGAGCATCCTCCGAAACGTTACCGAATAAAAGTAATTTATTTGCTGTTAAGACCAGAGAGTGCTGTTTACTATTCGCTATATATTAGGGCTGCATGATTAATCGCATATGCAATTTAAAACCGCAATCAATCGCCGCAATTTTAAAACCGCGAGAAGTCGCGATTTTTTCCTACATAAATTCCTTTAGAAGTTGCTGTAATGCATTGATTTATTTTGATTTCTTGCAAACCAGCTCCATCTAGTGGTTGCTTTTAGTACACATTTGTAAAATGGCTCTTTTACTTTCACTTTCTGTTCTCATAAGCAGCCGATCAATCTAGAAGTCTAACAGCAAAGCCCAATCAGGAATGAAGAGGAGGGAAAGCCACTTACTTATATTTCCCCCTACGGATGTCTGCAGTCTGAAATTTAGGGTATGTAAACATTATGAAACCTGGGGTTTATTTAGCAGCACTAAAAAAAGCTAGGAAATGATGATACCAATCTAATTTATGTTTTATACAATCTATTTTATTTAACACATAAAAACAGCAAATGCTTATCCTAATTAATAAAGGGACGTCTCCCTTATACAACACTTATAAAAACAGACTAGAACCATATAATCCTAGAATTCCAGGTATAAAGGAATTAATTCTATAGATAACATATGGCAAGCAACAAATTTCTAAGATAAATGGTGAATTGAATATTTAAAAGGCACAAATGTATCAGTCCTAACAGCTTTACAGTTCTTCAGTAACAAATACAGTTATAAAGTTACACAGTTACTTTCCTTGGACATATAATTGGCTCAGGTGTGCTGGATAGTTAAAAAGGCAAAAAACAGCCGTTATTCTGATTTAGGTGCCAAAGCAATCGTGGTTAATGGAAATGGTTAATTTAACAGATGAATACCTTGATGTCTTTAAAGTTCAGTTTGCGTGTTTTAAAAAACGTAGTGCAAATTAGTGTAGAGGTACCTTAATCTGTCCTGGTTGCAACCACTGATATTTTTCACTGTGAGGGATTCACAGACTTTTTGTTCCTGGTGCTTCTGATAAGTCACCTGACCTCTTTGATTCAGAGGTCAGGGGTGATGTTCCGTTCTGGTGATGTAGTTATCCTTTTTTTTGTTTTCCTTTCTTCTTATAGCCCAAATATTGTTTTCATCTGGGTTCCCTCAGACTTCTTAAGGTTTGAAGAAATCTTTGGTCAGTGTTTAGCAGTAACACCGTATTCCCTGAAGTTACCAAAGGTAGATTTTAACTTGCAGGGTCAGGAGAAAAGTTTAAAGTTGCAGGGTCACACAGCTTTGTGACAGTAGTAAATGAAGTTTAGTAGAGTGTAGCAGGTCCCATTCAACACATTTCACCCTTCTGGGCTTTATCAAGAATGCTTATCCTGCTAGCTTCTGGCTTTTTAAAGGTATGAATGTGTTTTGATTGGTTCCTTCATTTCCTTTTGATTTCTAGCAACACCTGTGTGGCTTCCAATGTAAAGGTGGACTTTATTTAAGTTGGTAATGATTGTTTCTGTGTTGTTATTTAGTTACATGATACACAAGGAAGAGAACTTATCATTTCTGCTTTATTAGCATTCACACAATTCAACTTATATATTTCAATTCTAAAGTGCCTTTATTAGATAATATACATTTAGATCGTGCAAACTTAAAATTACCTAAACTGAAACCAAAATATAAGAATCAGAATTATCATTCCCATATCTAAAATTATTGTAAGGGGGTAAAATTTAACGATATATACATATTCCTTTTCAACAAAGGATAGTAAGTTCAATAATTTATAAATTTGTAACAATTTAAAAATGGACGAAACGAAAATATAAGAATCAGAATCATCATTCCCATATCTAGAATTATTGTTAGTGGGTAAAAATTAACGATATATACATATTCCTTTTCAACAAAGGATAGTAAGTTCAACAATTTATAAATTTGTAACAATTTAAAAATGGACGAAACGAAAATATAAGAATCAGAATCATCATTCCCATATCTAGAATTATTGTTAGTGGGTAAAAATTAACGATATATACATATTCCTTTTCAACAAAGGATAGTAAGTTCAACAATTTATAAATTTGTAACAATTTAAAAATGGATGTACAATTAAATCAGAAATTATCAATCCCATAACTAGAGTTATTGCTAGTGGGTAAAAATATGGCTTATTCAATTAATTTATTGATTTTAGGGGGATAAAAATTCCTTTTTAATTACTAGAAAAATGAATTTATATAGGGCTTGTACTATCTTTGCCCAAGGTAATTTGAAATGTTATTGCTTATTTAATGTAAGTGAGTATTTTCTATATATGTGGCTGATTTAACCTGGAAAATGTTAGCATATTGTAAGAGACTTTTATAAGAAGGGGGAAATGTCTATCTCAGAGTTCAAGCCTCCAGGTTGGAGGGTATTCATTAGGTATATAATTTCAGCTTCTGCCTTTAGGAGTTTATTTTCCCAGTTTCCCCCTCTCCAGTCGGGGTGAACTTTTTTAATTCCCCAATATTTAAAATCTTTAAGGTTGTTGTTGTGTACTTCCCTAAAGTGGCGATAGATATAAGGGTCAAGGTTACCCCTATCTATGCAAGAGAGGTGCTCCCTTATCCTTTCACGGAGCATTCTGGTTGTTTCTCCTATGTAATTTTTTTTACATGAACATTGTATGGCGTAAATAACGCCTTTATCTTGACATCTAATTGTGTCTCTTATTTTGAAAGTAAAGTTTCCACTTTTTGATTTTAAAATCTTTTGTTTACTACTAAATTTACAGGCCCGGCATCTAAAACAGGGGAAAAAAAACATTTAAAGGATTTCCGTCTAGGCACCTTTGAGTGTCTTTCTTCTTTATGCTTTTCAATTGACTGGGAGCGAGTAGGCTCTTTAAATTCTGTGCTTTCCTATATATTATTTTTGGGATTTTCCCCACTTTTCCCCCTATGATGGGATCAGTTTGTACTAAGTGCCAATGTTTTTTTAAAACTCTTTGGATGTTTAGGTTGTCATGACTGAACTCAGTTATAAAGGGCACATTAATTTCATCTCGATTTTCTTTGATATCTTTTGTTTTATATTCTATTTATATTCAACCGTAATAGAGATTGGAAATATAGAAATAATAGAGAACATAATTACAACACACGAATACAAACAGAACCTGAAAAAGAATGGAGAATAGATACCACAAATAGATTTACACTATTAGAAGAGAAAGAACAACAAAAAAACATGAATTATTTTTTAGAGATGAGCCCACAAAGACCCAGCACTTCAAAACAAACAGAACATTCAAAAGACCCACCAGTGGGAATAAGAAAAAGAATAAGAGAGGATGTAGAGGAGGAAAAAGAAAAAGACAGGGAAACAAAAAGAGTGAAATAAAAATACAACAAAAAAGTGGCATTTTCAATATTAGTAAAAAAACTCTAACCACAGAGGAAGAAAGAGTGTTAAACTTAGGCCTTAGCTATGCTCCCTCTACGAGATTAAACAAATTCAACACACACATACATGTGAGCCAGTTTGTAAGGAAGTTAACCTTGAAAAAATATTTCCTACGGGATCCAATAGAGAGAAATTGGCAACAACCAAAAGAGACACCCACCATATCGCCTATGGCCTCAAATAGTAACATAGTAATACCACAAGTAATTCATTCAAAAATGAAACCAAAATCCACTTTTTATCCGACAAATGAAAAAGGAAGGAATATTGAATTATTCGAAAAATTGGTTCAGGAAGATATTAAGAAAATAAAAACTAACAATAAGTAAGATACCAAAAAATTTAAGTTACAAAGAAAGAACAGTTCTTAAAGAATTGCAAAATAATACCAGCATAGTAATTAAACTGGCAGATAAAGGGGGTGGGGTTGTAATCATGGACAGATATAAATATATAGAAGAAGCACAAAGATTACTTAATGAAGGGGATACATATCAGGAACTAAAACTAAATCCAACCAAGAAATTTCTGGGTGAACTAACCAAATTATTAGAGGATGCAAGAGAAAAACAAATTATAAATGAAAAATAATTTGATTTCCTATTTACAAAATTTACAAAAATACAGATTCTATATTTCTTACCAAAGATTCATAAAAATCTAAATAATCCCCCCGGTAGACCCATAATATCGGGTATTAACTCCCTCACCTCCAACCTCTCAAAATACATAGATGGAGACCTACAGGGCTATGTTAAAAAATTACCCTCTTACCTAAAGGATACCACTGACATCTTGAAAAAAATTAGAGGTAATTAAGTGGGAATCACACTACACATTAGTGACATGCGACGTTTCGTCGCTTTACACCAATATAAGTCATGATTTGGGATTGATGGCAATCTCAAATACCCTAGATAGGGACAACAAACTATGTATGGAACAAAAGAAATTCATAGAGGATGGAATAAAATTCATCCTAGGCCATAATTATTTCTCATTTGAGGACAAATTTTACATTCAAAAGAAGGGAACAGCTATGGGCACAAGATTCGCGCCCAGTTATGCCAATCTCTTTATGGGATATTGGGAGGAAGGTTTCTTCCCTAGGCATAGTCTGGGCGCGGATCTTGTGCTCTATAGCAGATACATAGATGACCTGTTCTTTATATGGGGGGGGTAGTGAAACTGATCTAAACACTATTCTGACAGATATGAATAAAAATGAAATGGGACTATCCTTTACCAGTAACTATAGCAAAAGCCAAATCACCTTCTTGGACTTAGATATCGAAATTGTAGAAAACCAATTAATAACCAAAACACATTTTAAAAAAGTGGATGCCAATAATCTAATCCATTATAACAGCTGCCACATGAAAAAGTGGAAAGACAATGTCCCTAAAGGGCAATATTTAAGAATTAAACGGAATTGCTCAAGAATGACAGATTATCAGGTTCAAATAAAGATCTTAGAAAGGAAATTCTTAGAAAGAGAATATAGTCCAGAAGTAATCAATGAAGCTAAACAAGAGGTAGATAAGAAAGCAAGGAGGGACCTCTTAGAATATAAAACAAAAGATATCAAAGAAAATCGAGATAAAATTAATGTGCCCTTTATAACGGAGTTCAGTCATGACAACCTAAACATCCAAAGAGTTTTAAAAAAAACATTGGCACTTAGTACAAACTGATCCCATCATAGGGGGAAAAGTGGGGGAAAACCCAAAAATAATATATAGGAAAGCACAGAATTTAAAGAGCCTACTAGCTCCCAGTCAATTGAAAAGCATAAAGAAGAAAGACACTCAAAGGTGCCTAGACGGAAATCCTTTAAATGTTTTTTTCCCCTGTTTTAGATGCCGGGCCTGTAAATTTAGTAGTAAACAAAAGATTTTAAAATCAAAAAGTGGAAACTTTACTTTCAAAATAAGAGACACAATTAGATGTCAAGATAAAGGCATATTTACGCCATTCAATGTTCATGTAAAAAAAAATTACATAGGAGAAACAACCAGAATGCTCCGTGAAAGGATAAGGGAGCACCTCTCTTGCATAGATAGGGGTAACCTTGACCCTTATATCTATCGCCACTTTAGGGAAGTACACAACAACCTTAAAGATTTTACATATTGGGGAATTAAAAAAGTTCACCCCGACTGGAGAGGGGGAAACTGGGAAAATAAACTCCTAAAGGCAGAAGCTGAAATTATATACCTAATGAATACCCTCCAACCTGGAGGCTTGAACTCTGAGATAGACATTTCCCCCTTCTTATAAAAGTCTCTTACAATATGCTAACATTTTCCAGGTTAAATCAGCCACATATATAGAAAATACTCACTTACATTAAATAAGCAATAACATTTCAAATTACCTTGGGCAAAGATAGTACAAGCCCTATATAAATTCATTTTTCTAGTAATTAAAAAGGAATTTTTATCCCCCTAAAATCAATAAATTAATTGAATAAGCCATATTTTTACCCACTAGCAATAACTCTAGTTATGGGATTGATAATTTCTGATTTAATTGTACATCCATTTTTAAATTGTTACAAATTTATAAATTGTTGAACTTACTATCCTTTGTTGAAAAGGAATATGTATATATCGTTAATTTTTACCCACTAACAATAATTCTAGATATGGGAATGATGATTCTGATTCTTATATTTTCGTTTCGTCCATTTTTAAATTGTTACAAATTTATAAATTGTTGAACTTACTATCCTTTGTTGAAAAGGAATATGTATATATCGTTAATTTTTACCCACTAACAATAATTCTAGATATGGGAATGATGATTCTGATTCTTATATTTTCGTTTTGTCCATTTTTAAATTGTTACAAATTTATAAATTATTGAACTTACTATCCTTTGTTGAAAAGGAATATGTATATATCGTTAATTTTTACCCCCTTACAATAATTCTAGATATGGGAATGATAATTCTGATTCTTATATTTTTGTTTCAGTTTAGGTAATTTTAAGTTTGCAAGATCTAAATGTATATTATCTAATAAAGGCACTTTAGAATTGAAATATATAAGTTGAATTGTGTGAATGCTAATAAAGCAGAAATGATAAGTTCTCTTCCTTGTGTATCATGTAACTAAATAACAACACAGAAACAATCATTACCAACTTAAATAAAGTCCACCTTTACATTGGAAGCCACACAGGTGTTGATAGAAATCAAAAGGAAATGAAGGAACCAATCAAAACACATTCATACCTTTATAAAGCCAGAAGCTAGCAGGATAAGCATTCTTGATAAAGCCCAGAAGGGTGAAATGTGTTGAATGGGACCTGCTACACTCTACTAAACTTCATTTACTACTGTCACAAAGCTGTGTGACCCTGCAACTTTAAACTTTTCTCCTGACCCTGCAAGTTAAAATCTACCTTTGGTAACTTCAGGGAATACGGTGTTACTGCTAAACACTGACCAAAGATTTATTCAAACCTTAAGAAGTCTGAGGGAACCCAGATGAAAACAATATTTGGGCTATAAGAAGAAAGGAAAACAAAAAAAATGATAACTACATCACCAGAACGGAACATCACCCCTGACCTCTGAATCAAAGAGAAGGTCAGGTGACTTATCAGAAGCACCAGGAACAAAAAGTCTGTGAATCCCTCACAGTGAAAAATATCAGCGGTTGCAACCAGGACAGATTAAGGTACCTCTACACTAATTTGCACTACGTTTTTTAAAACACGCAAACTGAACTTTAAAGACATCAAGGTATTCATCTGTTAAATTAACCATTTCCATTAACCATGATTGCTTTGGCACCTAAATCAGAATATTGGCTGTTTTTTGCCTTTTTAACTATCCAGCACACCTGAGCCAATTATATGTCCAAGGAAAGTAACTGTGTAACTTTATAACTGTATTTGTTACTGAAGAACTGTAAAGCTGTTAGGACTGATACATTTGTGCCTTTTAAATATTCAATTCACCATTCATCTTAGAAATTTGTTGCTTGCCATATGTTATCTATAGAATTAATTCCTTTATACCTGGAATTCTAGGATTATATGGTTCTAGTCTGTTTTTATAAGTGTTGTATAAGGGAGACGTCCCTTTATTAATTAGGATAAGCATTTGCTGTTGTTTTTATGTGTTATAAGAATTTTTAAATAAAATAGATTGTATAAAACATAAATTAGATTGGTATCATCATTTCCTAGCTTTTTTTAGCGCTGCTAAATAAACCCCATTTTTTCTTCTTATCCACCATTTAGTTCTCTTTGAGGGAAGAACTTTTTTAGCAGCAGGAATCCACCTTTTGGCGCTCCTATCACACTACACATAAACATTATGAAACCTCCCACACAATCTCCTGCTCTCTGAGAAACGGCTTAAATACTTAGCAGATGCAGTTAACCTCACGGCTCCCAAAATGGCTAAAACTGCAGTCCCCTCTGCTGCTGGGTTAACTTAACTGCATCTACAATGTATTTTATATCAGCAAGGCACAGCATTTCTGAAAGGAGCAGCCCCCCACCCCTACTGCTATATGCCTGTAATGGATTCTTGGACAGGAGGAGGGCTCATTTTCAGTCAAATTGAAATGTTTAAAAAAGAAGAAAAAAATATAATATATAATATATTTTTTTCTTCTTTTTTAAACATTTCAATATATATATATATATATATATATATATATATATATATATATATATATATATATATATATATATATATGGCTTACACTGCTTAATTTGTTAATCATACTACTGTCCACAGTTAGAATGACTGCCCAAGAAAACAAGACAATGTTGTTTGTCATAAGACCTAATAACTAGACCTAATAATTAATAATGGCTAGTGGCTACTATTTAATCACATCACAGGCAGCAAATTGTATTTCAACTATTTTGTGGTTTGTATTTTTATGCTCCAAGAGTGTATTGGACATTGAGAAACATGTACATTAAGATTCTGTAGTGTTAAATAAACTTTATAATGCAAAATGAAGGTGTTATAGTCATTTATAAGAAAATTGTGATTAAATCGCATTTAAAAAAAAAATGCAATTTTTTTTTGCCCATATCGCCCAGCCCTAATTATATAAAAATACAAAATTTGTTTTTTTAGCACACCTTACAAAAAAAGTTTAAATCCACATCTGGGAGTGCTGCCAATATGACCCAGTAATTACACAAACAAAAAGGTGTCAGCGCATATCCATTTTCAAAATCACAACATATTCCTATCTCTCAAAAAATGTAGTTTATTGAGCTGCCTCGATCTCTTGTTTTGATCATTTATATTCTCAGAAATTCAGTGGATTCTGTTGTCAGTTTATTACACTTAATCTGCCAAGTGGCCCCTGAATCATTTCTAGGACTGTCTTTTTTTGGCTCCTCCTTGTGTGCACCAGTCTGTTCTATCTGGCACACTGTGAGATACGCACGGTTAATGCTTGTGCCTTCTTGTTATGAGTCTGTTTATCTGGCACACTGTGAGATACGCACGGTTAATGCTTGTGCCTTCTTGTTATGAGTCTGTTTATCTGGCACACTGTGAGATACGCACGGTTAATGCTTGTGTCTTCTTGTTATGAGTCTGTTTAGCTGGCACACTGTGAGATACGCACGGTTAATGCTTGTGTCTTCTTGTTATGAGTCTGTTTAGCTGGCACACTGTAAGATATGCACGGTTAATGCTTGTGTCTTCTTGTTATGAGTCTGTTTATCTGGCACACTGTGAGATACGCACGGTTAATGCTTGTGTCTTCTTGTTATGAGTCTGTTTAGCTGGCACACTGTGAGATACGCACGGTTAATGCTTGTGCCTTCTTGTTATGAGTCTGTTTATCTGGCACACTGTGAGATACGCACGGTTAATGCTTGTGCCTTCTTGTTATGAGTCTGTTTATCTGGCACACTGTGAGATACGCACGGTTAATGCTTGTGCCTTCTTGTTATGAGTCTGTTTATCTGGCACACTGTGCGATACGCACGGTTAATGCTTGTGCCTTCTTGTTATGAGTCTGTTTAGCTGGCACACTGTGAGATATGCACGGTTAATGCTTGTGTCTTCTTGTTATGAGTCTGTTTAGCTGGCACACTGTGAGATACGCACGGTTAATGCTTGTGTCTTCTTGTTATGAGTCTGTTTAGCTGGCACACTGTGAGATATGCACGGTTAATGCTTGTGTCTTCTTGTTATGAGTCTGTTTAGCTGGCACACTGAGATACGCACGGTTAATGCTTGTGTCTTCTTGTTATGAGTCTGTTTAGCTGGCACACTGTGAGATACGCACGGTTAATGCTTGTGTCTTCTTGTTATGAGTCTGTTTAGCTGGCACACTGTAAGATACGCACGGTTAATGCTTGTGTCTTCTTGTTATGAGTCTGTTTAGCTGGCACACTGTGAGATATGCACGGTTAATGCTTGTGTCTTCTTGTTATGAGTCTGTTTAGCTGGCACACTGTAAGATACGCACGGTTAATGCTTGTGTCTTCTTGTTATGAGTCTGTTTAGCTGGCACACTGTGAGATATGCACGGTTAATGCTTGTGTCTTCTTGTTATGAGTCTGTTTAGCTGGCACACTGTAAGATACGCACGGTTAATGCTTGTGTCTTCTTGTTATGAGTCTGTTTAGCTGGCACACTGTGAGATATGCACGGTTAATGCTTGTGTCTTCTTGTTATGAGTCTGTTTAGCTGGCACACTGTGAGATACACACGGTTAATGCTTGTGTCTTCTTGTTATGAGTCTGTTTATCTGGCACACTGAGATACGCACGGTTAATGCTTGTGCCTTCTTGTTATGAGTCTGTTTATCTGGCACACTGTGAGATACGCACGGTTAATGCTTGTGTCTTCTTGTTATGAGTCTGTTTAGCTGGCACACTGTGAGATATGCACGGTTAATGCTTGTGTCTTCTTGTTATGAGTCTGTTTATCTGGCACACTGTGAGATACGCACGGTTAATGCTTGTGTCTTCTTGTTATAAACCTGTTTATCTGGCACACTGTGAAATACGCACGGTTAATGCTTGTGTCTTCTTGTTATGAGTCTGTTTATCTGTAGGCCCGCAGTCTTCCTCTTGCTGTTTAGCCTTCACTGTGCTGAATCATTTTTTGTTCTATTCCAGTCCTTCACCAGCAATAACAAGGACATTGTTAGTGGATCAGTCACTGTAATAAAATGAAACCAAATTATAATAAAACTATAATGCACAGGACCTGAATATAATGGTAAAAATGAATTAAAGGGACATGAAAGTCAGAAATTAAACTTTTGTGGTTTAGACAGAGCATTTCCGATTTACTTCCCTTTAAAGTACTAAATGTATTTTTTATAAACCGGCAGCGTCAGTTTTTTATTTCTGTTACACTTTTTAAGAACTACAGCTATATATTGGGTTATGGGTCATGATAAAAATAAGCAAAAATTACTATGGTTTGTGTTTACACTGATATGGAGATATTGGGGCCTCTTGTGAGCTGCTGGTGCAATGCTAAATACAGAGAGCGTATTGCTCTCTGCATTCAGCGATGTCTGTCGGACCTGATCCGCACTGTCGGATCTGGTCCGACAGATATTTGATAATTCGGCCTCAATGTATCTAATCTTGGCACAATGACAATTTAAGAATTTCTGTGTATAGTATGTATATATATATATATAATTGTTGCTTTAGTAAGAGCATTTATATTGAACATTTATATTGCTGTAGTGATACTTTTTATCGGAAGCATTTTTTGCAGGGACAAGTAAAGTAAATATGCTTATAATATAGTAATTTGTGCTCATTTAAAGGACAGATAATCATTTTGGAAGGTGGTTAGGGGAACAGCTGCTTCTGCAACATGATATTTTTGCTCTTTGTGATGTTTTTCCATCCTTGTTTTTGCAGGTGCACAGTGGACAGTCGAGTGACACGTGTGGCCTGGCTGAATCGCAGCACCATATTATACACTGGCAATGACAAGTGGTCTATAGACCCCCGTGTTGTCCTTTTGGCCTACACTAAAAGCCAGTATAGTATTGAGATCCAGAATGTTGATATTTATGACGAGGGCCCCTACACCTGCTCTGTGCAGACAGACAATCACCCCAAAACCTCTAGAGTGCATCTCATTGTGCAAGGTAAGTGCTCATGCAATAGAACAGTAATTTGCTCTATGTTCCATCTCTTGACAAAATCCTGAATATGACAGCAGATGTGGGTTTTAAATTTGCTTGCATAAAATCTCTATTACTAGACTGTTGTGTTTTTTTGTTTTTTTTACCAGTAATAACAATGGATTGAAACATTTTGCTTCATGTACTAAGAATTCAAATAATTATCTATCGAACACTCTCTCTAATTTAATGTTAAACTAAGGTGCTAGATCACTAAACTGGAAAGGATCTCCCCATAAGTATAATTATCTCCCCATAAGTATAATTTAAGGTTTGAAGAGCTTGGCTGAATTTAGAAATCTAAACCACAAGAAAGTGTGCTTAGTAGATCTAGGATATTGTTTTGTTTATTTGCTATGCATGTTTGAGATACAGATCATTTAAATGCACTTTAAGTATCAAAGAGAGAATACAGAAGCATTTTAATAACTAGTTTATTGCACACTTGGATGTATTTTCCCATCAAACAAATTAAGGTAATTAAATGTTCAACTATAATGTGTTTCTTACACAAGCAATTACTTATGGATTTGTCTAATATGAAACCTTTTTCTGCAAAGTATGATCATAAAAATGAATAGTTTTAAAGCAAATAACAACAGTGTGACATATTATGTGTTTCAGTAAAATTGTACAGCAAGCAAATATTGCAGTGGTTTCTGTAGATTATATGGGATTAGAAGAATTGTTGTAAAATCTGTTGGAGCATAATAATGTTCTTCTCTTTCCTGTCTTTATTCTAATATTGATATATTGTGGGTGTTTTAGTGTCTTTCAGCTTATTTTGTTGATTATTATATTAATCATACAATATATAGAGTAGAAATTTGCTATAAACCACATTATAGGTTTTTATAAAGTTTCCTCACACTTGAGTAAATGGGATCCATACATTATCATATGAATTGGAGATATTTTCTCACTGATGGAGAAACATAAAGGATTCA
Source organism: Bombina bombina (assembly GCF_027579735.1). Lineage (NCBI taxonomy): Eukaryota > Metazoa > Chordata > Amphibia > Anura > Bombinatoridae > Bombina > Bombina bombina. The sequence continues at coordinate 308,166,894 of NC_069506.1, forward strand.
TCTGTATCTGAATATTTTGCATGTTAATTACTAATAGAGACTAAAATATATAATAATATAAAATACAAGAAAAAATGTGTTTTATGTGCTCAGCTGACGCAAATTTCAAAACTGCATTTGGTACCCAATAGGAATACAATATTTAGCAATGTCATTTAGGACAACAGAGATACTTCATGCAATGACAACAATAATCAGGGCAGTATCTACTGTCACTTGGGCATTTTACAACTAGAGGTTGAAAAATTGGTTCAAATAAGTTATTAAGGGTGGAGGATATATGGTCGTTTTGAATGGTGCTAAATTTTTACAATCACTTGTATCCAAATTTAAGGTCTAGAACTCTCCTTGGTTGGAACAGATGAAAGTACAGCGTAATCACGTTCACCTTTTATTTTTATTTGTGAGAAACATAGACATTTTTACATTATTAAAGTTATACTTACAGCTAATTTGAATTGTCCTTTTTTATTTAGTTTTCCCTTTTTGGAGGGATTATTTACATCAATAAAATATTAACAGGGAGGTAAATGTATAATTTGAAAATACATATTAATAGATTCTACAACAAATCTTTATATTAAGATATAAAGAGTTTTTGAAGTAACATATTTATTTTCTTTATGCTTAATATTTTGTATCTGTTTTATTCTTCTCAGGGAAATAATAAAATAAAAATAAAAAAAGACATAGAAATAAAATTCTTATGACATTTGGGGTACATTTTACTGCCAGTTAATTTACAATTTTAATTTTTAATATTTCCCTAATTTATTTTATCTTTCGTTTGCAGGCAGTTTCTAACGTGTGTCAAATTCATAAATAGGCACCATGAACAGAACATTAAGTGTTATTTTATATTGTCAATCAACTTGTAATTTTTATCCTATTGTGTTATGCATCATTCTAGGAAAAGGATTATATGTATCATACAGTCTATTTTCAAAAGTATATAAATCACTTAAAATTTGTAAAGAAATCTAATTCCTTAGACTAGAATTGTCAATGTAACGGACAAACCAGATCTTTCATATATATCTACAAAAAATATAATAATAATAATAAAAAAAAAAAAAAATAAAAAAAAAAAAATATATATATATATATATATATATATATTAGGAGGCGATAAGCCCTGCCCAAAGGGCAGTCTAAAAAAATACAAACCCCCCAAAATAAAAACACCCCCTGATCTAATACTAAACTACCAATAGCCCTTAAAAGGGCCTTTTGTAGGGCATTGCCCTTAAGTTAAACAGCTCTTTTACTTTAAAAAAAAAAAACCTACCAATTACCCCCTAACAGTAAAACCCCCCACCCAACCTAAAGGACTTCAGGAACGGTGAGTACCTATTTGGGGTTAGACTTAGGCTTTATTTTTTTTTATTTTTTTTAGATTAGGGATTTAATGGGCTTGTAAAAGAGCTTATTGCCCTTTTAAGGGCAGTAAAAGAGTTGAATGCCCTTTTAAGAGCAATGCCCATAAAAATGCCCCTTTAGGGGCAAAGGGTAGTTTAGTTTTTTTAGTGTTAGTTTTTTTTTTTTTTATTTTGGGGGGTTTGGTGGGTGGGGTTTTTTTACTGTTAGAGGGGACTTAGTATTTTTTAAATGTAAAAGAGCTGTTTAACTTAAGGCAAATCCCTACAGAAGACCCCTTTTAAGGGTTATTGGTAGTTTAGTTTAGATTAGGGGTTGTTTTTATTTTGGGGGGTATTTTCATAGGGATTAAGTTTAATTTTTTTGTTTTTGATATTTTTGTTTATTTTTTTCTGTAATTTTAGAGTTTTTTTATTTTTTGTCATTTTAGATACATTTTTGGAATTTTTAGTTTTAATTTTAAATTAATATTAGTTTTTTATTTTAATTGTAACTTAGTATTGAGATTTAGGGGTTAATACATTAATTAGGTTTATTGTGATGTGGAAGTTTGGCGGTTTAGGGGTTAATAGGTTAATTAGGTTTATTGCGATGTGGGGGGTTGGCAGTTTAGGGGTTACTATTTTAATCATGTTATTTGCGTTGTTTAATTTGCGGATTTCGGGTTAATTACTTTATTATTTTGCGATGTGGGTGTTGGCGATTTTGGTGTTTATTAATATTTCGGGTGGGCGGCTAGTTTTTTTTATTATTTCGTGTGGGCAGTTACGTGTCAGTTTTTTTCATTTCTTGCGGGTGGTTACATGTTTTTCGTTATTTTGCTTCTGCATCCAGGTGGATTCCGAAAATGCCATTTTCTGAATCCACCTGGATGCAGCGTAAGCTGCATCCTGGTGGATTATTTTGACTGCGCGCAAGTCAACATTCTTTTGGCTGCCAACATTCCTTTGAGGATGCGTGCACAACTGGTGATGGCGACGGACACGTTACAAACACGATTATAGTATCTATATATATATATATATATATATATATATATATATATATATATATATATATATATATATATATATATATATATATATATATATATATATATATATATATATATAGGCAAAAATAATGCACTCTTAGGACTTTCAGACAAAAAGTGTCACAACATTTATTGTCATTTCGGGGATCCCATGTCCCCTTCTTGTTGAAGAAGTGGACAAAGGATCCACAAAACGTCAATAAATATAGTGACGCTTTTTGTCTGAAGGTCCTGAGAGTGTATTATTTTTGCCTACCTATGTAATACATTTCTGCATCCAGGTTGCTGGCATTAGAATTCTATGGTTTTACGTATCACGCATAATAACAATCATCTGGTCCTTAGCAGGTCTTAAAATTAGGTAAATACAACCTCAGATGAACAACACCTGACATATTACACGGTGCCATGATTTATTTATTACAAAAATAAAGCCAAAATGTCTTAAAACACACCCATATAGTTGATTTAATAAAGGATTTTGAATCGATATAAAGGGTTAGTCATTAGAGTAGCTGTGGGACTCACTTCTAGATTGTGCAGAAGGGGTTTAGCAAAACGCGTGCTAGTACAGATATGTTTTACATCTCTTTAGCAGTGCAAACTCTTGAATTCTCATCCAAGGATCTTTGTGCTATTGGATGAATTTACAATATAAGATTATGTACAAGCTTTTTACTTGTCAGCATCCTAATGCTCTGTAGACTTCAAAAGCCATAGCAGAGTCATGTGTACAATGCATTTCTTTAATTACATTAGCAGACAAGACAAGATCTGCATAATATCATTGTGCTTCATATAAGGGATTCTGCTTCCAGGGGCGTCTTATGGATAAAACTCTAAAGGTGTCTCCTGTCTGTTTATCAGCATGCACCCCCTATATCTGCCATCCTGAAGTCTGTTTGCTAGTACAATGAGCTGTTGGCTTTGTTAGCTGGAAATAACTTCCCACTTCATCCCGGGCTGTGTTAATCTCCCATTCCCTGTCCATTGTTTGCGGCTTAATTACCTGGTCGTAGAAGCCTTGCATCTGAGCTGTGGAGGTGGAAGGGAGGGGAACTATATACAGAGTATTTGTGACTACAGCTAGAGCTGCATTGATCTCGGCTGTTGCATGTCCCACGTAGATAAGGAAAAGGTTCTTGGGGATTTCTATGCATCCTGTTGAGCTTGGATTCTTAGAGCATTACAGGACTTTAATCGACAATTTTCTTTTGCAAACAGAACTAATGGTTTAGAGAAAACTATCAAATTCATTCACATTTTAAATGAAGCAAGGTCCATTAGATATAGTCAAGTCTACAGATTCACCAGATATTGCCCAGACAAGCTGACATTTGCATCAGTATAAATTCCATTAACCCTTGATCGGTGCCAGGGAGTTTTGAAATGTTTTGCCAGGAAGCTCTGGGGTTAATACTTTAGGTTTCACACCTGAGAATAAAGACATAAAGAATAAATAACCTGAATACAACTGTTGGCTTTACGAGTTTCTAACCTATGCACTGGGCTTAATTATAACTAGTTGAAATATCCAGCTGCCTAGGGGCTTCTTCTGTTAGAGACTTCCATGGTTTATCAAGTTATAAAAATTGCAGTTCGACTCCCAGTAATCTTATGTTCTGTGTAGTAGAAACAGATCTGTCTATTGCAGCCTGCTTGATGCTATAATATGAAATATATGTTTTTTTCTGAAAGGGAAAAAAAGCTAGAATATTGTATTTTTGCACTATTAGTTGCATAAAACTATGCCTTGTAAATAGGTAAGCCAATGACAAGAGACATATGCACAGCCACCAATCACCAGCTAGATTCCAATAATCCATTGCTGCTCCTGAGCCTAAGTATTAGAAAAATGAGGTTTGTCCAAATCTTACTTAAAGGACCAGTCAACACATTAGATTTGCATAATCAACAAATGCAAGATAACAAGACAATGTAATAGCACTTAGTCTGAACTTCAAATGAGTAGTAGATTTTTTTATAACAAATTTCAAAGTTATGCCTATTTCTCTTGTTAAGTGTATCCAGTCCACGGATCATCCATTACTTGCGGGATATTCTCCTTCCCAACAGGAAGTTGCAAGAGGATCACCCACAGCAGAGCTGCTATATAGCTCCTCCCCTCACTGCCATATCCAGTCATTCTCTTGCAACTCTCAACTAAGATGGAGGTCGTAAGAGTACTGTGGTGTTTTATACTTAGTTTATTTCTTCAATCAAAAGTTTGTTATTTTTAAATGGTACCGGAGTGTACTGTTTATCTCAGGCAGTATTTAGAAGAAGAATCTGCCTGTGTTTTCTATGATCTTAGCAGAAGGAACTAAGATCCTTTGCTGTTCTCACATATTCTGAGGAGTGAGGTAACTTCAGAGGGGGAATAGCGTGCAGGTTTTCCTGTAATAAGGTATGTGCAGTTAAAATATTTTTCTAGGGATGGAATTTGCTAGAAAATGCTGCTGATACCGAAGTAATGTAAGTAAAGCCTTAAATGCAGTGATAGCGACTGGCATCAGGCTTATTAATAGAGATACATACTCTTATAAAAGTGTATTTCAAAACGTTTGCTGGCATGTTTAATCATTTTTTACATATGTTTGGTGATAAAACTTATTGGGGCCTAGTTTTTTCCACATGGCTGGCTTGAATTTTGCCTAGAAACAGTTCCCTGAGGCTTCCCACTGTTGTAATATGAGTGGGAGGGGCCTATTTTGGCGTTTTTTTGCACAGCAAAAATTACAGACACAGACATCCAGCTTCTTCCTGCATGATCCAGGACTTCTCTGAAGGGCTCAAAAGGCTTCAAAAGTCGTATTGAGGGAGGTAAAAAGCCACAGTAGAGCTGTGGCAGTTGTTGTGACTGTTTAAAAAACGTTTTTGTCATTTGTTATTCCGTTTTTGGTATTAAGGGGTTAATCATCCATTTGCAAGTGGGTGCAATGCTCTGCTAACTTATTACATACACTGTAAAAATTTTGTTAGTGTAACTGCATTTTTTCACTGTTATTTCAAAATTTGGGAAAATTTGTGTTTCTTAAAGGCGCAGTAACATTTTTTATATTGCTTGTAAACTTGTTTTAAAGTGTTTTCAAAGCTTGCTAGTCTCATTGCTAGTCTGTTTAAACATGTCTGACACAGAGGAACCTACTTGTTCATTATGTTTGAAAGCCATGGTGGAGCCCCATAGGAGAATGTGTACTAAATGTATTGATTTCACCTTAAACAGTAAAGATCAGTCTTTATCTATAAAAGAATTATCACCAGAGGGTTCTGTCGAGGGGGAAGTTATGCCGACTAACTCTCCCCACGTGTCAGACCCTTCGCCTCCCGCTCAGGGGACGCACGCTAATATGGCGCCAATTACATCAGGGACGCCCATAGCGATTTCCTTGCAGGACATGGCTGCAATCATGAATAATACCCTGTCAGAGGTATTATCTAGATTGCCTGAATTAAGAGGCAAGCGCGATAGCTCTGGGGTTAGGAGAGATACAGAGCGCGCAAATGCTGTTAGAGCCATGTCTGATACTGCGTAACAGTATGCAGAACATGAGGACGGAGAGCTTCAGTCTGTGGGTGACATCTCTGACTCGGGGAAACCTGATTCAGAGATTTCTAATTTTAAATTTAAGCTTGAGAACCTCTGTGTATTGCTTGGGGAGGTATTAGCTGCTCTGAATGACTGTAACACAGTTGCAATTCCAGAGAAATTGTGTAGGCTGGATAGATACTATGCAGTGCCGGTGTGTACTGACATTTTTCCTATACCTAAAAGGCTTACAGAAATTATTAGCAAGGAGTGGGATAGACCCGGTGTGCCCTTTTCCCCACCTCCTATATTTAGAAAAATGTTTCCAATAGACGCCACTACACAGGACTTATGGCAGACGGTCCCTAAGGTGGAGGGAGCAGTTTCTACTTTAGCAAAGCATACCACTATCCCGGTTGAGGACAGTTGTGCTTTTTCAGATCCAATGGATAAAAAATTGGAGGGTTACCTTAAGAAAATGTTTATTCAACAAGGTTTTATTTTACAGTCCCTTGCATGCATTGCGCCTGTCACTGCTGCGGCGGCATTCTGGTTTGAGGCCCTGGAAGAGGCCATCCAGACAGCTCAATTGAATGAAATTATTGACAAGCTTAGAACGCTTAAGCTAGCTAACTCATTTGTTTCTGATGCCATTGTTCATTTGACTAAACTAACGGCTAAGAATTCCGGATTCGCCATCCAGGCGCGTAGGGCGCTATGGCTTAAATCCTGGTCAGCTGACATGACTTCAAAGTCTAAATTACTCAACATTCCTTTCAAGGGGCAGACCTTATTCGGGCCTGGCTTGAAGGAAATTATTGCTGACATTACTGGAGGCAAGGGTCATACCCTTCCTCAGGACAGGGCCAAATCAAAGGCCAAACAGTCTAATTTTCGTGCCTTTCGAAATTTCAAGGCAGGAGCAGCATCAACTTCCTCCGCTTCAAAACAAGAGGGAACTGTTGCTCATTCCAGACAGGCCTGGAAACTTAACCAGTCCTGGAACAAGGGCAAGCAGGCCAGAAAGCCTGCTGCTGCCCCCAAGACAGCATGAAGGAACGGCCCCCTATCCGGAAACGGATCTAGTGGGGGGCAGACTTTCTCTCTTCGCCCAGGCGTGGGCAAGAGATGTTCAGGATCCCTGGGCGTTGGAGATCATATCTCAGGGATATCTTCTGGACTTCAAAGCTTCTCCTCCACAAGGGAGATTTCATCTTTCAAGGTTATCAGCAAACCAGATAAAGAAAGAGGCATTCCTAAGCTGTGTGCAAGACCTCCTAGTATTGGGAGTGATCCATCCAGCTCCGCGGACGGAACAAGGACAGGGATTTTATTCAAATCTGTTTGTGGTTCCCAAGAAAGAGGGAACCTTCAGACCAATCTTGGATCTAAAGATCTTAAACAAATTCCTCAGAGTTCCATCATTCAAAATGGAAACTCTTCGGACCATCCTACCCATGATCCAAGAGGGTCAGTACATGACCACAGTGGACTTAAAGGATGCCTACCTACACATACCGATTCACAAAGATCATCATCGGTTCCTAAGGTTTGCCTTTCTAGACAGGCATTACCAATTTGTAGCTCTTCCCTTCGGGTTGGCCACTGCCCCGAGAATTTTTACAAAGGTTCTGGGCTCATTTCTGGCGGTTCTAAGACCGCGAGGCATAGCGGTGGCTCCGTATCTAGATAACATCCTGATACAGGCGTCAAGCTTTCAAATTGCCAAGTCTCATACAGAGACAGTTCTGGCATTTCTGAGGTCGCATGGGTGGAAAGTGAACGTGGAAAAGAGGTCTCTATCACCACTCACAAGAGTCTCCTTCCTAGGGACTCTTATAGATTCTGTAGAGATGAAAATTTACCTGACAGAGTCCAGGTTATCAAAACTTCTAAATGCTTGCCGTGTCCTTCATTCCATTCCACGCCCGTCAGCGGCTCAGTGCATGGAAGTAATCGGCTTAATGGTAGCGGCAATGGACATAGTGCCATTTGCGCGCCTGCATCTCAGACCGCTGCAATTATGCATGCTAAGTCAGTGGAATGGGGATTACTCAGATTTGTCCCCTCTACTAAATCTGGATCAAAAGACCAGAGATTCTCTTCTCTGGTGGCTTTCTCTGGTCCATCTGTCCAAGGGTATGACCTTTTGCAGGCCTGATTGGACGATTGTAACAACAGATGCCAGCCTTCTAGGTTGGGGCGCAGTCTGGATCTCCCTGAAGGCTCAGGGATCGTGGACTCAGGAGGAGAAACTCCTCCCAATAAATATTCTGGAGTTAAGAGCAATATTCAATGCTCTTCTAGCTTGGCCTCAGTTAGCAACACTGAGGTTCATCAGATTTCAGTCGGACAACATCACAACTGTGGCTTACATCAACCATCAAGGGGGAACCAGAAGTTCCCTAGCGATGTTAGAAGTCTCAAAGATAATTCGCTGGGCAGAGTCTCACTCTTGCCACCTGTCAGCAATCCACATCCCAGGCGTAGAGAACTGGGAGGCGGATTTTCTAAGTCGTCAGACTTTTCATCCGGGGGAGTGGGAACTCCATCCGGAGGTGTTTGCTCAACTGGTCCATCGTTGTGGCAAACCAGAACTGGATCTCATGGCGTCTCGCCAGAACGCCAAGCTTCCTTGTTACGGATCCAGGTCCAGGGATCCGGGAGCAATACTGATAGATGCTCTAGCAGCTCCTTGGTTCTTCAACCTGGCCTATGTGTTTCCACCGTTTCCTCTGCTCCCTCGACTGATTGCCAAAATCAAACAGGAGAGAGCATCGGTGATTCTGATAGCGCCTGCGTGGCCACGCAGGACCTGGTATGCAGACTTAGTGGACATGTCATCTCTTCCACCATGGACTCTGCCTCTGAGGCAGGACCTTCTAATACAAGGTCCTTTCAATCATCCAAATCTAATTTCTCTGAGACTGACTGCATGGAGATTGAACGCTTGATTCTATCAAGGCGTGGCTTCTCCGAGTCAGAAAGAAAGTAATTAAAGCGCCAAAGAACAAATGGCCGGGTCCACGGTTTATAAAAAATATATATCAATTTATTTAAACAATTTCATTTAAAATTTAACATTCCATTAAAACAGTAATCAAGGATCCAAGATTTTACAATAAGTTAAAACTAATTTTCCAGATTAAAACAATTCTTGACTTAGACAGTATTTCTATGTAACAGTAAAGGATCAATCGTGTGGAATATCTGGCTGTGTGAGGTGTTTAATAAAGATATTTATGCTTGAGAGACATTTTTTGTAGTGATCTGTCTGCTGTTGGATGAATGTATTTCACATCATATGGTAAATGAATTTGTGCAATATGAATGTGCTTGTGTTGGCAGTTTGTGGATGTTTTCATATAAACTATATGTGAGTAGAAGTGCCAAAAAGTAATCGTGTCTTCAAATTGAGTGTTAAAAAAATTTTGAAAATTTTTTTTGAAAAACAAACCTTCCAAACGATAATCAAAGAACAGTGTGAACACACAACCTTTATAAAACAATTGTAAATCAACGATCTTCAAATTTGTGCAGTAATAATCAAGGGGAATAACAATCAATAGTGAAAAATAAAACTTGCAAGTTAAAAGAAAAAAGGAAAAAATAGTCCTGAATGAGTGTGAGCAATCACACAACCATAAGAATTGTCAGATTGAGATATAAGTGTATACTTGTTTTTCTCCCAAATGAGGTGCAGTGGTTTTCTCCCAGTGTTTTTCTCCCAGTGTCAAGTGCAATCTATCTCCTAAGTGGTGACCCAAACGGTCAATTCAATTTTCTGCAGTTTTTAGTCCTTTCTGCCGGCTGCCACACCATGATCTTGGCGCGGCAGCCGGCAGAAAGGACTAAAAACTGCAGAAAATTGAATTGACCGTTTGGGTCACCACTTAGGAGATAGATTGCACTTGACACTGGGAGAAAAACACTGGGAGAAAACCACTGCACCTCATTTGGGAGGAAAAACAAGTATACACTTATATCTCAATCTGACAATTCTTATGGTTGTGTGATTGCTCACACTCATTCAGGACTATTTTTTCCTTTTTTCTTTTAACTTGCAAGTTTTATTTTTCACTATTGATTGTCATTCCCCTTGATTATTACTGCACAAATTTGAAGATCGTTGATTTACAATTGTTTTATAAAGGTTGTGTGTTCACACTGTTCTTTGATTATCGTTTTGAAGGTTTGTTTTTCAACAATTTTTTTCAAAAAATTTTTAACACTCAATTTGAAGACACGATTACTTTTTGGCACTTCTACTCACATATAGTTTATTTGAAAACATCCACAAACTGCCAACACAAGCACATTCATATTGCACAAATTCATTTACCATATGATGTGAAATACATTCATCCAACAGCAGACAGATCACTACAAAAATTGTCTCTCAAGCATAAATATCTTTATTAAACACCTCACACAGCCAGATATTCCACACGATTGATCCTTTACTGTTACATAGAAATACTGTCTAAGTCAAGAATTGTTTTAATCTGGAAAATTAGTTTTAACTTATTGTAAAATCTTGGATCCTTGATTACTGTTTTAATGGAATGTTAAATTTTAAATGAAATTGTTTAAATAAATTGATATATATTTTTTATAAACCATGGACCCGGCCATTTGTTCTTTGGCGCTTTAATTACTTTCTTTCTGATTATCCATTTGTTTGACCGCTAGGGGTCAATTTATTAAAGCAAAGGGTCCCATTAGCATTAGGCGCTTAGTGTTAACTTACACTTAACTATTTTACACTTCTCCGAGTCAGTCATTGATACCTTAATACAGGCTCGGAAGCCTGTCACCAGGAAAATCTACCATAAGATATGGCGTAAATATTTATATTGGTGTGAATCCAAGAGTTACTCATGGAGTAAGGTTAGGATTCCTAGGATATTGTCCTTTCTCCAAGAGGGTTTGGACAAAGGCTTATCAGCTAGTTCTTTAAAAGGACAGATCTCTGCTCAGTCTATTCTTTTACACAAGCGTCTGGCAGAAATCTACCATAAGATATGGCGTAAATATTTATATTGGTGTGAATCCAAGAGTTACTCATGGAGTAAGGTTAGGATTCCTAGGATATTGTCCTTTCTCCAAGAGGGTTTGGACAAAGGCTTATCAGCTAGTTCTTTAAAAGGACAGATCTCTGCTCAGTCTATTCTTTTACACAAGCGTCTGGCAGAAGTTCCAGATGTCCAGGCATTATGTCAGGCTTTGGTTAGGATTAAGCCTGTGTTTAAAACTGTTGCTCCCCCGTGGAGCTTAAACTTGGTTCTTAAAGTTCTTCAGGGAGTTCCGTTTGAACCCCTTCATTCCATTGATATTAAACTTTTATCTTGGAAAGTTCTGTTTTCGATGGCTATTTCCTCGGCTCGAAGAGTCTCTGAGTTATCTGCCTTACATTGTGATTCTCCTTATCTGATTTTTCATTCAGACAAGGTAGTTCTGCGTACCAAACCTGGATTTTTACCTAAGGTGGTTTCTAACAGGAATATCAATCAAAAGATTGTTGTTCCATCATTGTGTCCTAATCCTTCTTCAAAGAAGGAACGTCTTTTGCATAATCTGGACGTAGTCCGTGCCTTGAAGTTTTACTTACAGGCTACTAAAGATTTTCGTCAAACATCTGCCCTGTTTGTCGTTTACTCTGGACAGAGTAGAGGTCAAAAAGCTTCGACAACCTCTCTCTCCTTTTGGCTTCGGAGCATAATACGCTTAGCCTATGAGACTGCTGGACAGCAGCCCCCTGAAAGGATTACAGCTCATTCTACTAGAGCTGTGGCTTCCACCTGGGCCTTTAAAAATGAGGCCTCTGTTGAACAGATTTGCAAGGCTGCGACTTGGTCTTCGCTTCACGCCTTTTCAAAATTTTACAAATTTGACACTTTTGCTTCTTCGGAGGCTGTTTTTGGGAGAAAGGTTCTACAGGCAGTGGTTCCTTCCGTTTAAGTTCTTGCCTTGTCCCTCCCATCATCCGTGTACTTTAGCTTTGGTATTGGTATCCCACAAGTAATGGATGATCCGTGGACTGTATACACTTAACAAGAGAAAACATAATTTATGCTTACCTGATAAATTTATTTCTCTTGTAGTGTATCCAGTCCACGGCCCGCCCTGTCCTTTTAAGGCAGGTCTAAATTTTAATTAAACTACAGTCACCACTGCACCCTATGGTTTCTCCTTTCTCGTCTTGTTTCGGTCGAATGACTGGATATGGCAGTGAGGGGAGGAGCTATATAGCAGCTCTGCTGTGGGTGATCCTCTTGCAACTTCCTGTTGGGAAGGAGAATATCCCGCAAGTAATGGATGATCCGTGGACTGGATACACTACAAGAGAAATAAATTTATCAGGTAAGCATAAATTATGTTTTCCACTCCCCATGTACCATGTGATAGCAATCAGCCAATCACAAATGCATATACGTATAGTCTGTGAATTCTTGCACATGCTCAGTAGGATCTGGTGACTCAAAAAGTGTAAATTTAAAAGACTTGTGCACATTTTTTTTTAATGGAAGTAAATTGGAAAGTTGTTTAAAATTACATGCTGTATCTGAATCATGAAAATTTAATTTAACCTGAGTTTCCCTTTAACGGATATTTGGGAAAATTTGTTTCCCCAAATATTTTTTGGCTGCACTATTTGATATTTGCTTTGTTTTAAATTAAATGAATACTAAATATTTGTTAAACATTTACATTTGTTTTTGTTAATTGAGTGTAAATGTTTCTAAGCTACAGGTGAAAAGTTAATCTGTAGTGTATACTTACCTTAAGCTCACTGGCGAGCCGCGCTAACTGGATCCTCTTCTTCACTGAGCCCCGGTCGTGCCAAAAGGATCTTCTCCTTTAGTGCAGGCCTTGGGAGCCGCCATGTTAAGCCTCCTTTTAGCGCAGAGGGGGTTCCCGTAAAGAAGAGGAGCGTGTTAGCGTGAATCTCCAGCGCGCTAAATGTAAGTTTTAACCCCTTAAATGTATTTTAAAGAAAACTAATTAATACTGACAAATCTCATTAGTATTTTTACATTTTCTTTAAATTTTGTTGGTGTATTGATTTGGATATTTGTTTTGTTAAAATAAAACTAATGTACAATTTTTGTTTTGAATTTGCATTTGTAACAAACCGAATGCACATTTCTACTAAATATGCTTTTTAACAAAGAGAACCAAGTAAACCGGACGATAGAAGAACACTGGTCTCTTAAAATTGCATAACTGTTTAATCTTAACTTGTTTGTCCCTTTAAATAGAGCATGCCATTGTATGAAAACACTTTCCCATCTACTTCTGTTCTCATAATTACCTCTTTCTGTTGATAGTGGTTAATGAAACATAGCTTATTTCTGCTGAAGGATACCTAGGTAGGCTCAGGAGCGTGTACAAACATTGTTGCAAACACTGCTGCCATATAAAGCTCACAACGTGCACACACCTGAGCCTACCTAGGTATCCTGTAGCAGAATTAAGCTATATTTCATCAAGAGAAACAGGTCATGGAGGTTTCATTTTGACTTCCATATCTCTTTACTCCAGAAGATATCCATGGGCTGTTAATGGCAGCTTCATTTCTATCTTTCTCAGACTTCTGTCTGTTCTTATGACCGGTACAAATCAATTGTATTTATTGCCTAAAGCCCCCTCTTCCCTGCCTTCTTAAATAGTAGTTCTTTGTAACACTACTGATAACTGATTAAAGTTTAAAGCGATAGAAAGGTAAAAAAAAAAAATGAAATGTGCACGAGTGTATTTCAGTTTTAAATAGAAGCATTTTTGCAATTTACTTCCATTAGCAAAAAAAGCTTCTAGCAAAAGTTATTTCTGTTTTTCAGTGGCATATGCACATATGCTGTAAGCGCCTGTGCACCCATATTCAAACACCAGTCAGCAATAGCTTGTATGACACAAGTGAAGTCTTCAGAGACACAATACACACCAGCGCCAGCTATCTGTGTTTGAATTCTAGTGCACAGGCCCTCACAGCATATGGGCGTATGCCACTGAAAAACAGTTATATCTTTTGCTAAAAGCTTTTTTGCTAATGGGCATATACTACTTAAATGCTTCTATTTAAAATTGAAATATAACCATGCACATTTCAATGTTGACCTTTCTGTCCCTTTAAGACTGTTAGGTCTGGTTTAGACAGTGGAACTGTTTCACAGATTTTTTTTTTTTATTTTAATAAAATACATTTTTACTTGAACTAAATTCAGCTACCCATATGCCTTGTTATGGTGTTTGAACAAAACACAATAATCCTTTTCTGCTGGAATATGAAAACATAGCCACTTTCAGTTCATAAAAAAATAAATGGACATTAAATGTATTTGAAATGTATAAATTATTTTCTTTGCTGCATCTACTACAGGTTTTTAAAAATAATGTATTAAACTATTATCAGTCTTTCTTACAAAATGTATGTTCATTGCAAGAACAGATGTCACAAGACCCCTTGTTTGCCATAACGCACCATAACACATCAGCCAAGATACAGTAAATCGTTTTCATGAAACTAATGGCCAAAAAAAAAATGCCAAATCACAGCTTAGAAATTGCAGAATTTATAAAGATTTTTATCAGTCCTTGTCACATCCGCTAGTTGTGAATTATGCTCAGTTAAAATCATCGGAGCTGCATTTATCTTGTAACTGCTCATCTCTCAGCATATAGAATAAGTTCCACTGTCAAACAACATAAACGTAAAAATGAGACCTCTTTGTCAACTTCAACCCCTTCATGCTGGGGAGCAAGTGTTTAGATCATAACGCAGTTCTGATGTAAACACTTGTTGGAAAATTAAAATCACGTGATCGTCAATGCAATCACATGATTTCAAGGCCAGGATCGGATCACGGGGGCCTGCCTATGCTGCTACAAACGTCACCGAAGTCTGATTTTTCAATCTGCAGGACGCCATAGAAAGTGGGACGTTCAGTGCCGTCATAATGGTGTTAAATGGTATACAGTATAAAAGGCCCAGCACTAGTACCCAGGCAAGTAGGTGCACGCTGTAGGGACCCTGCACTAGTCCCTTGTAGAATCCAAAGAAGCAGAAAAACAGCAGCACCTTGTAAATGCAAAAATTCTTCCTTTATTGGTTTAACTTCATGGCAGACAAGAGATACAACGTTTCGGTCATACACTGACCTTAATCATGTTCTAAATAACATCATAACTGCTCACACTTTATACCCTTACTTAGAGGGGAGGGGCTCAATTACCTGGTTCAGGTGTAATCAAGTACATTCCTAACCTACATACTCCCTCTAGTGGTTGTTAGCAGAGAGATCATTCTTCTTTAACCCTCAAAGACCTGTAAATACATACAACCTAAGTTAAAAACAATATATAGCATATTTATATATTAAAATTAAAAATACTTGAAACTAGCAAAAAATGTAAAATTCCCAGAATCACATATATTGTCTAGTGTAAGTACATAGCCCACAAGGCACCTTTTTATGGTTCAAGGAGAGACATGTATATTAAAGGGTTATCCCCCAATCTATTTCTTTATTCATCCCTATAGGGGCCAAAGATTGTAGGGTATATATCCAAAATGTTTCCCTACTTTTCAACATTTTAACCCTATCACCCCCTCGCCTAGGTCTTTTAACATGTTCAATAATTTGAAACCTAAGTTGCGAGATTGAGTGACCAGCCTGAAGAAAATGGCCTGACACCGGAGCATCAAGGTTTTTTATACGAATATTGGATTTATGTTCATTTATGCGATCCCTGGCCCTGCGTGTTGACTCCCCTACATAGATTTTAGAGCAGGGGCATTTAATCAGATAAATAATAAAATCTGTATTGCATGTATAGTATCCAGAGATATTATATCTCTTACCTGTTAGGGGGTGTAGAAATATCCCACCTTTGATCATGCTGTTGCAGTTGCAGCATCCTAAACAAGGATAGCAACCCATCCGGGGACTACTAATATGTGTCTGTCTCAGACCCTTCTCTGGGCCAATGTCAGCTTTGACCAAAGTGTCCCTAATATTTCTACATCTCCTATAGGCTGGCATAGGGGGCTCTTGGAATTCTTTAATGTGCTTGTTTAAATCCTTTATCATTGGCCAATGTTTCCTGATGATACCATTTATTTTATTACTAAGTGGGTTAAACTCAGATACAAATACAAGTCTCTCCTTTTTCTGAAATTTCCTATTTACATTATTTCCCTTAGGAATTAGTTCCCTATTGGGAGCCTCAATTTCTTTAATTTGACTATCAATCAGGGATTTAGGAAAACCCCTTTTGAGAAAACAATTGCCCATCTCTTTGAGTCTAGAGGTCATCTTATCCTCATCTGAGACTATTCGCTTCACACGTAGGAGCTGGCTTTTGGGCAAACTTCTAATCAAGGATGGAGAGTGTGCACTATCAAACCTCAATAGGCTGTTTCTATCACTCATTTTTTTGTACAAATCAGTTTTTAAAGACCTACCATCCTTGATTATCAGTGTGTCCAAGAAAGGGACCGATTCCTCGCTCAGGTTCAATTGGAATTTTATAGATCTTGTTGAAATATTTAAATCTGCTACAAATTCATATAGGGAGTCAATGTCGCCCCCCCATATGCCAAACACGTCATCTATGTAACGAAACCAGCAAAGTCCATATTCCTGGAACATGCCATTGGTGTATACAAACTTTTCTTCATACATGTTCATATAGATGTTGGCATATGTGGGGGCGACATTTGACCCCATAGCAGTCCCCTGACATTGGATATAAAACTGACTCTGAAACAGGAAATAGTTACAATAAAGAACTAGTTGTAGTAACTCCATAACAAATTCCCTCTCAAGGGTAGTTAGTAAACCACTGGATGTGATAGCCTGCTTAGTAGCATCTAAACCACTATTATGTGTGATAGAAGTATATAGGCTACTCACATCCAGTGTATAGAGAATAAATTTATCACTCTGTAAAACTACCTCCTGTAATTTTTGAAGGAAATCCCCTGTGTCTTTAATATAGGATATGGCTGTAGTGACCAATGGTCTTAATATCCTATCCAGATATATAGATACATTAGTAAGGATGGAGTTGGTACTTGCCACTATTGGACGGCCCGGCGGTTTATCAAGATTCTTGTGTATCTTCGGCAATGTGTAAAAGACTGGTATGGAGAATTTATCTGGAATCAAAAAGCTTTTCTCATTTCCAGTAATTAGACCATTACACATTGCCTTAGATACACATTTCTCAAGTTCTTTTTTAACCTCAAATGAAGGATCCCTATCCAGTGGCAAGTAAACGTCCCCATCCTGAAGCTGAGTTTTAATCTCCTGTATATAGTAGTCCCTGTCGAGTATCACAGTGGCCCCGCCCTTATCAGCCGGCTTACATATTATATGTTTGTTACTGCTAAGATCTTTTAATGCCTTAAACTCTGCTGATGTAAAATTAGGCTTGATTTTGCTTTTGTTCAGTGTACCTCTGTTCTGTAATAGGCTTACATCTTTTAGCACCAATTGAATAAAAGTATCTATGCTCGAATTGTGAATAACAGGTGTAAAGCTACTCTTATTTCTAAGGTTTAATTTACCCAATGTTAGATTGTTACTTAAACGAGACTTATTACAATAATCAGTAACAGTATTACCAAAAAATGCTTTCAATTTCAGAGTCCTGAAAAAGGAATGAAGATCTTTATGCAAATCGAAGAAGTTACATTTAGATAGGGGGCAAAATGACAGTCCTTTCTCAATAACAGTCTGCTCAGTTTCTGTCAAAGTATGTCCGGATATATTTACCCCCAAATCTACTTGGTCTTTTTGCGGGTCGTCCTCTGTGGCCGTTGCTTCTGCTGTACAGGCGCCTTGCTGGTTCCGACTCCGGCGGTGTTTTCTTCCGCCTCGATGTTTTCGCTTGAGTCCCCCGACGATGAGTCGCCTGTTGATGACGTGGAGTGTCCGCGCCGGTCACGTGCGCGTCGCTGCCTCCTCCAATTGGTTCCTCCTTGGCGTCTATTGTTGTCATCCTGAGCGCCCGCTGTCCACCGGTACACATTCCCACTCCGGTAATCTTCTTCATCACGGAGGAATTTCTGTCTTTTACGGGCCTCAATGATTTTTTGGAGTTCCGCAATGTTGGCATTTGTTGTGGCTAGCAGTTTATCCATATCATCAGCGGACAACATGGATTTCAAGACCTCTTCCAAGTGTGTAATTTCAGTGCCCTGCTTCTCCAAATCTTGCTGCAGATATTCAACGGTAAGCACTAAGAGATCTAGAGAGCACTTATTCAAAATGAACGTAAACTTGTCCACATATTCTTTGTTCTCTCTCATCAGGGTGGGCCTGGTGTTCATTCGAAGGCCCCTCGGTATACGCCGCACCCTATGGTATTCAGCTAGGGTAGTGGCGTGCAGTTCATAGGCAAGATGTTTCTTTTTCAACTTTTCATATTCTTTTGTAGAGACCTCAGTAGGGAGAGTCTGTAGGAAATTTCTTGATCCACGTACCAATGTGGTAATCCTAGCGGCCTCCAGGTCGCTATATGTAAAAGTCTGCACACCTGTTTCGATCTGTGTTTTATCCATTTTGGAAGTGGGTTACTTTAAACCAGTGCAAGCAGCCAAATGCAGTCCAGCAATTAGTATACAGTATAAAAGGCCCAGCACTAGTACCCAGGCAAGTAGGTGCACGCTGTAGGGACCCTGCACTAGTCCCTTGTAGAATCCAAAGAAGCAGAAAAACAGCAGCACCTTGTAAATGCAAAAATTCTTCCTTTATTGGTTTAACATCATGGCAGACAAGAGATACAACGTTTCGGTCATGTACTGACCTTAATCATGTTCTAAATAACATCATAACTGCTCACACTTTATACCCTTACTCAGAGGGGAGGGGCTCCGTGATGAAGAAGATTACCGGAGTGGGAATGTGTACCGGTGGACAGCGGGCGCTCAGGATGACAACAATAGACGCCAAGGAGGAACCAATTGGAGGAGGCAGCGACGCGCACGTGACCGGCGCGGACACTCCACGTCATCAACAGGCGACTCATCGTCGGGGGACTCAAGCGAAAACATCGAGGCGGAAGAAAACACCGCCGGAGTCGGAACCAGCAAGGCGCCTGTACAGCAGAAGCAACGGCCACAGAGGACGACCCGCAAAAAGACCAAGTAGATTTGGGGGTAAATATATCCGGACATACTTTGACAGAAACTGAGCAGACTGTTATTGAGAAAGGACTGTCATTTTGCCCCCTATCTAAATGTAACTTCTTCGATTTGCATAAAGATCTTCATTCCTTTTTCAGGACTCTGAAATTGAAAGCATTTTTTGGTAATACTGTTACTGATTATTGTAATAAGTCTCGTTTAAGTAACAATCTAACATTGGGTAAATTAAACCTTAGAAATAAGAGTAGCTTTACACCTGTTATTCACAATTCGAGCATAGATACTTTTATTCAATTGGTGCTAAAAGATGTAAGCCTATTACAGAACAGAGGTACACTGAACAAAAGCAAAATCAAGCCTAATTTTACATCAGCAGAGTTTAAGGCATTAAAAGATCTTAGCAGTAACAAACATATAATATGTAAGCCGGCTGATAAGGGCGGGGCCACTGTGATACTCGACAGGGACTACTATATACAGGAGATTAAAACTCAGCTTCAGGATGGGGACGTTTACTTGCCACTGGATAGGGATCCTTCATTTGAGGTTAAAAAAGAACTTGAGAAATGTGTATCTAAGGCAATGTGTAATGGTCTAATTACTGGAAATGAGAAAAGCTTTTTGATTCCAGATAAATTCTCCATACCAGTCTTTTACACATTGCCGAAGATACATAAGAATCTTGATAAACCGCCGGGCCGTCCAATAGTGGCAAGTACCAACTCCATCCTTACTAATGTATCTATATATCTGGATAGGATATTAAGACCATTGGTCACTACAGCCATATCCTATATTAAAGACACAGGGGATTTCCTTCAAAAATTACAGGAGGTAGTTTTACAGAGTGATAAATTTATTCTCTATACACTGGATGTGAGTAGCCTATATACTTCTATCACACATAATAGTGGTTTAGATGCTACTAAGCAGGCTATCACATCCAGTGGTTTACTAACTACCCTTGAGAGGGAATTTGTTATGGAGTTACTACAACTAGTTCTTTATTGTAACTATTTCCTGTTTCAGAGTCAGTTTTATATCCAATGTCAGGGGACTGCTATGGGGTCAAATGTCGCCCCCACATATGCCAACATCTATATGAACATGTATGAAGAAAAGTTTGTATACACCAATGGCATGTTCCAGGAATATGGACTTTGCTGGTTTCGTTACATAGATGACGTGTTTGGCATATGGGGGGGCGACATTGACTCCCTATATGAATTTGTAGCAGATTTAAATATTTCAACAAGATCTATAAAATTCCAATTGAACCTGAGCGAGGAATCGGTCCCTTTCTTGGACACACTGATAATCAAGGATGGTAGGTCTTTAAAAACTGATTTGTACAAAACAATGAGTGATAGAAACAGCCTATTGAGGTTTGATAGTGCACACTCTCCATCCTTGATTAGAAGTTTGCCCAAAAGCCAGCTCCTACGTGTGAAGCGAATAGTCTCAGATGAGGATAAGATGACCTCTAGACTCAAAGAGATGGGCAATTGTTTTCTCAAAAGGGGTTTTCCTAAATCCCTGATTGATAGTCAAATTAAAGAAATTGAGGCTCCCAATAGGGAACTAATTCCTAAGGGAAATAATGTAAATAGGAAATTTCAGAAAAAGGAGAGACTTGTATTTGTATCTGAGTTTAACCCACTTAGTAATAAAATAAATGGTATCATCAGGAAACATTGGCCAATGATAAAGGATTTAAACAAGCACATTAAAGAATTCCAAGAGCCCCCTATGCCAGCCTATAGGAGATGTAGAAATATTAGGGACACTTTGGTCAAAGCTGACATTGGCCCAGAGAAGGGTCTGAGACAGACACATATTAGTAGTCCCCGGATGGGTTGCTATCCTTGTTTAGGATGCTGCAACTGCAACAGCATGATCAAAGGTGGGATATTTCTACACCCCCTAACAGGTAAGAGATATAATATCTCTGGATACTATACATGCAATACAGATTTTATTATTTATCTGATTAAATGCCCCTGCTCTAAAATCTATGTAGGGGAGTCAACACGCAGGGCCAGGGATCGCATAAATGAACATAAATCCAATATTCGTATAAAAAACCTTGATGCTCCGGTGTCAGGCCATTTTCTTCAGGCTGGTCACTCAATCTCGCAACTTAGGTTTCAAATTATTGAACATGTTAAAAGACCTAGGCGAGGGGGTGATAGGGTTAAAATGTTGAAAAGTAGGGAAACATTTTGGATATATACCCTACAATCTTTGGCCCCTATAGGGATGAATAAAGAAATAGATTGGGGGATAACCCTTTAATATACATGTCTCTCCTTGAACCATAAAAAGGTGCCTTGTGGGCTATGTACTTACACTAGACAATATATGTGATTCTGGGAATTTTACATTTTTTGCTAGTTTCAAGTATTTTTAATTTTAATATATATAAATATGCTATATATTGTTTTTAACTTAGGTTGTATGTATTTACAGGTCTTTGAGGGTTAAAGAAGAATGATCTCTCTGCTAACAACCACTAGAGGGAGTATGTAGGTTAGGAATGTACTTGATTACACCTGAACCAGGTAATTGAGCCCCTCCCCTCTGAGTAAGGGTATAAAGTGTGAGCAGTTATGATGTTATTTAGAACATGATTAAGGTCAGTACATGACCGAAACGTTGTATCTCTTGTCTGCCATGATGTTAAACCAATAAAGGAAGAATTTTTGCATTTGCAAGGTGCTGCTGTTTTTCTGCTTCTTTATAATGGTGTTAAAGCCAAGCACTGTTAGGACGGCACAGAATGTCCTAACGGTGCAAAGCGGCTAAACCAGTCAGACACTAACGCAAGAAGAGACACTTCACAGGGGCAATAGAGTCTTTATAAATTAGATAAACTCAGAAAGCCCGTGGCCAGGCCCTGGAGACTCCTTTAATTCTATCCAATGAGACGACTTTACCATAACGGATCAGAAACACAAATCTTTCATAATTACAAATATTTACATTAACTAGTTTACAGTTGTGTATCCAAAGTATTGTGGTTTTAATTATTGTTTTCCCCACGTCCTGAGGAAACAGCGTAACTGCTGAGAAACGCGTTGCACCTCTGGGGGTACAGACTGTGTATACCCACCAGCTTTTAACACTGTATTTGAATTTGATATGGTTTTAATAAATCAGTTGTTAAACTACAACAGTGTTTACAAGCCCTAATTGCCAGGTGCACATATGTGTTGGTTCATCACTGTGAGTGTGTTTGAGCTGTCCCTGGACTACGCTGTCGGGAGGAGGTAAACTGACACCTTAATACTGTCAGCCTGCGTCTACTAGCACATAAGGGTGCTCTATGGAAATGTGAGGACCCTGTGTTTGACATTTTCTATCTGATTTGTCTATTTGGTGACTGATACACACATAAGTTTCTTCTCTTTTATTTGCTAGATGCTGACATCAAAGTATCAGCCAGGTCTTAATGTTTTTGAAACAAATTAACATTCTTTTTACTGAAGCTCTTTTTTAATAGCCAAACTCCACCCAATGTTTGCCTTATTTGAAGGAACCAATCCAGGCTTTAGTCTGCAGACAATAAGACAAGCCATGGTCATAAAGTTAATTGATTTGCAGTTGTTATCTGATAAAGCAAATTGGGGATGGATATGTAGCAGGGTTAGCCTTGATAAGTCAGCAGGGTGCATTGCAAGTTCTGAGAGACAGATACTGCTCAGTTTTCGGAGCTAAATTACATGTCAAGGGGGTAACACAAATAATAACATTTTATATAAAAACCTTAAGGTGTTTACTGTACCTTTAAATGGGCTCTGTAGTCATAAATGTTCTATCATCCGTGTGACAAAGCAGAAGTTAAACTGAATAACTGAGGAATACACAATAAAAAGACAGGGAATATCACTTTGCATTTAATCCACATTTTCCTCCCCTGTATCATGTGACAGCCATCAGCCAATCACACAAAGTATATACTGCATGCTTTTGCTCATGTGCATGTTTTGATAATGGAAGAATATTGGAAAGTTTGTTTGTTTTTTTAGATTGCAAGCTTTATCTGAATCATGGAAGTTTAGTGTCTAACCTTGTTCAGTTGGATGCGTTTGCCCAGTTACCAGCTGGCACATACTAATACTCTAGTAACTGACGTCCTGCTGAACATTATTCCTTTATACAGTTCACATCTGTAGCTCCCGTGCACTAGTTATACAGAGGCTGTGCACTTGTTGCTGATGTGTACAGCTTATTTTCCTTTTCTTTTGTGTGTTTGTCTCTCATTAGTTTTACAGACAAAGAGAAAAGAAGAGAGGAAGGAAGTTGATCCATCCCACTGCTGGGACCAGGTCTAATATCTGCTATAATATTATTCTTCTTTAAAGGGAATATAGAAAAAAAAACTCTGGTCAGCCCTGACTTGCTACTATATCATTTACTCTGTACAATACAAATTCTAATTATTACTTAAAGGGACAGTCTACACCAGAATTGTTATTGTTTTAAAAGATAGATAATCCCTTTATTACCCATTCCCCAGTTTTGCATAACCAACACAGCTATATTAATACAACAAATCTCACCTGCAGATGAGGTGAGCTAGAAAGCCTCGAGTACTGAGGAGTTCTAGAATAAAGACAGGGAATTCAGCACGTCTTAAATTAAAGTCCAAAATTTATTTAACATTGTCATCATTATTGACAGTAACAAAATGCATGTTTTATTTGCGGAATGTGACACATCCCCAAATGCACAATGTACATATCCAACAATATGTTATTGTCATAAAGCAAATATTTACAAATAGTATGAGTTAAAAACAGGCAGGAAAAGGCACTGCATATGTCACAAAGTATAAGGGACAACAACACCTCAGCCACAAGAGGATAATGCAAGGATAGGTATCAATACAGGATCTATGTTATCCCCTATGTATATTAGTTTGCACACACATCATTTTAGTTGTATAAATCAGAGGAGAAAGACAAGCAACACCCAACCTCTACCAGCCTTAACCAATGCAGAAGGGAAATTAGCTGGTGAGGAAACACCACTGGGATCTATGCTGACGCTCCTGTGCAAAACAACACAAAGTATCAACACACGTGGAGTAACAGTCGTAAGCGGACACAACGTACAATGCAATGTGAAGGGACTAGATGTGGCCCATGCAGTCTTGAAATAGAGAACAGTTTCAAAACATGATATACAGGCGTATCCTTGTTGCCTTGTATGTCGACCCTTCAGTGTGGGTATCTGTGAGCCGAGTTACGCTCAATATTAAACGGATGATACCTTGGTTACGTTTTCACAAGTATTCGGCAAAGTCCATGGGATACTATAAATAGTACTTTTCCTCTAAATGATAAACAGGGAAACGCTTCCTGTGAGACTCCCCACCACCTTGCAATCGATTCACAAACAGCCAACAAATCTTTATCCAGGCTTTGAAGCTGTGACGGCATATGTGTGAGTCTCACCAAATTAGGAGTTCAAAGTAAATGCAGCTCCACTCAAGGCTGTACATAAATCAGCGTGTGTCCAGAACCATTCCTGCGCAACTAGAGATACAACTCTGTGATTACTTTGTATCTGTATCTAAGGCTGCCCCCTTTTCTCTGTGCTTTTGACAGACATACATTTTAGCCAATCAGTGCTGACTTTTAAATAACTCCACGGGAGTGAGCACAATGTTATCTATATGGCATGCACGAGCTAGCAGTTTAACTGTGAAAAACTGTAAAAATGCACTGAGATAAGAGGTGCGGCTAGATTTAGAGTTTGGCAGCCAAAGGGGTGCGTTAGCTACGCATGCTTTTTTTCTCCCGCACCTTTTAAATACCGCTGGTATTTAGAGTTAACAGAATGGCTGGGTTTTCAGTGCGTTAGGCTCCAAAAAGGGAGCGTAGAGCATAATTTAACGCCACTGCAACTCTAGATACCAGCGGTGCTTACGGATGCGGCCAGCTTAAAAAACGTGCTCGTGCACGATTCCCCCATAGAAAACAATGGGGCAGTTTGAGCTGAAAAAAAACCTAACACCTGCAAAAAAGCAGCGTTCAGCTCCTAATGCAGCCCCATTGTTTTCTATGGGGAAACACTTCCTAAGTCTGCACCTAACACCATAACATGTACCCCGAGTCTAAACACCCCTAACCTTACACTTATTAACCCCTAATCTGCCGCCCCCGCTATCGCTGACCCCTGCATATTTTTTTAACCCCTAATCTGCCGCTCCGTATACCGCCACCACCTATGTTATCCCTATGTACCCCTAATCTGCTGCCCTAACATCGCCGACCCCTATATTATATTTATTAACCCCTAATCTGCCCCCCACAACGTCGCCTCCACCTGCCTACACTTATTAACCCCTAATCTGCCGAGCGGACCGCACCGCTACTATAATAAAGTTATTAATCCCTAATCCGCCTCACTCCCGCCTCAATAACCCTATAATAAATAGTATTAACCCCTAATCTGCCCTCCCTAACATCACCAACACCTAACTTTAATCATTACCCCTAATCTGCCAACCGAATCTCGCCGCTACTGTAATAAATAGATTAACCCCTAAAGCTAAGTCTAACCCTAACCCTAACACCCCCCTAAATTAAATATAATTTAAATCTAACGAAATAAATTAACTCATATTAAATAAATTATTCCTATTTAAAGCTAAATACTTACCTGTAAAATAAACCCTAATATAGCTACAATATACATTATAATTATATTATAGCTATTTTAGGATTTATATTTATTTTACAGGTAACTTTGTATTTTTTTTAACCAGGTACAATAGCTATTAAATAGTTAAGAACTATTTAATAGCTAAAATAGTTAAAATAATTACAAAATTACCTGTAAAATAAATCCTAACCTAAGTTACAATTAAACCTAACACTACACTATCAATAAATTAATTAAATAAAATACCTACAATTATCTACAATTAAACCTAACACTACACTATCAATAAATTAATTAACTACAATATCTACAAATACATACAATTAAATAAACTAACTAAAGTACAAAAAATAAAAAAGAACTAAATTACAAAAAATAAAAAATAAATATTTACAAACATTAGAAAAATATTACAACAATTTTAAACTAATTACACCTACTCTAAGCCCCCTAATAAAATAACAAAGCCCCCCAAAATAAAAAAAAAATGCCCTACCCTATTCTAAATTACAAAAGTTCAAAGCTCTTTTACCTTACCAGCCCTTAAAAGGGCCCTTTGCGGGGCATGCCCCAAAGAATTCAGCTCTTTTGCCTGTAAAAAAAAACATACAATACCCCCCCAACATTACAACCCACCACCCACATATCCCTAATCTAACCCAAACCCCCCTTAAATAAACCTAACACTAAGCCCCTGAAGATCTCCCTACCTTGTCTTCACCATGCCAGGTATCACCGATCGTTCCAGGCTCCAAAATCTTCATCCAAGCCCAAGCGGGGGCTAGACATCCATCATCCGATGGCTGAAGAAGTCCAGAAGAGGCTCCAAAGTCTTCATCCTATCCGGGAAGAAGAGTAGATCCGGACCGGCAACCATCTTCTTCCAAGCGGCATCTTCTATCTTCATCCGATGAGGACCGGCTCCATCTTGAAGTCCTCCACCGCGGACCCATCTTCTTCTTCCGACGACTTCCCGACGAATGACGGTTCCTTTAAGGGACGTCATCCAAGATGGCGTCCCTCGAATTCCGATTGGCTTATAGGATTCTATCAGTCAATCGGAATTAAGGTAGGAAAATTCTGATTGGCTGATGGAATCAGCCAATCAGAATCAAGTTCAATCCGATTGGCCGATTCAATCAGCCAATCAGTTTCAGCTTGCATTTTATTGGCTCTTCCGATCAGACAATAGAATGCGAGCTCAATCTGATAGGTATTGTATTTGGCTCTTTTAGGCTTGCTGTATTGATTCTCTGTTAAAGTAACATTGTCTGTTTAAGTATAATAGTTAGCTAACCAAGCTATTTTCTAAATTATTTGCTTTGCAAGGGTTGCATTTTTATTTTTAAAAAAGGAAATAACTAAATAACTTTATTTCTAGCATTCCAATTTTTTGTTTTTTTTGTTTTTCTGTCTGTGTGGGATTATTTTCACCTGTTTGGGCCTTGCAAGCCTATAAATTTAGCACATTTACTCTGTGAGCTTGCTCTTTTAGGCTTGCTGTATTGATTCTCTGTTAAAGTAACATTGTCTGTTTAAGTATAATAGTTAGCTAACCAAGCTATTTTCTAAATTATTTGCTTTGCAAGGGTTGCATTTTTATTTTTAAAAAAGGAAATAACTAAATAACTTTATTTCTAGCATTCCAATTTTTTTTTTTTTTTTTTTTTTTGTCTTTCTGTCTGTGTGGGTAATTAGGGGTGGGATTATTTTCACCTGTTTGGGCCTTGCAAGCCTATAAATTTAGCACATTTACTCTGTGAGCTTGCTCTTTTAGGCTTACTGTATTGATTCTCTGTTAAAGTAACATTGTCTGTTTAAGTATAATAGTTGGCTTACCAAGCTATTTTCTAAATTATTTGCTTTGCAAGGGTTGCATTTTTATTTTTAAAAAAGGAAATAACTAAATAACTTTATTTCTAGCATTCCAATTTTTTGTTTTTTTTGTTTTTCTGTCTGTGTGGGATTATTTTCACCTGTTTGGGCCTTGCAAGCCTATAAATTTAGCACATTTACTCTGTGAGCTTGCTCTTTTAGGCTTGCTGTATTGATTCTCTGTTAAAGTAACATTGTCTGTTTAAGTATAATAGTTAGCTAACCAAGCTATTTTCTAAATTATTTGCTTTGCAAGGGTTGCATTTTTATTTTTAAAAAAGGAAATAACTAAATAACTTTATTTCTAGCATTCCAATTTTTTTTTTTTTTTTCTGTCTGTGTGGGTAATTAGGGGTGGGATTATTTTCACCTGTTTGGGCCTTGCAAGCCTATAAATTTAGCACATTTACTCTGTGAGCTTGCTCTTTTAGGCTTGCTGTATTGATTCTGTGTTAAAGTAACATTGTCTGTTTAAGTATAATAGCTAACCAAGGTAGTTAGGCAAACAAGGTTTTGGGGTAACCAAGGGGAAATATATTTATTTTATACTTTTAAGTTAAACCTTTTATTAAGAATGTGTGAGAATCTCATTCAGTGTACAGCTTGCCACATGTTTGCATCACTGGAGCAGCCGCTTCTGGGATTATATGTTTGTGGCAAGTGCGAGCATATTGTCTCTTTAGAAACTCGTATTGGGGATCTGGAGGAACAAATTGCAACACTACATGAAATTCAGACACTTGAAAGAGAAATGGATAGGACTGAGCTGGTTGTTAATGGTTCCAGCAGTGGGAATGGGGAGGATTCAGATGAGGAGACTCCAGGATGTAGCTGGGTCACAGTTAGAGGGCGAAGTAAGCGGAAGAGACAGGCCAGTTCTGAGCTGGTACACCCCAATAGATTTGCAAGATTAAGTGAAGATGTTGGGGATATCAGTTCAGGGGTGGCAGTGTCAGAGAGGGCCGTGTTGCCTAGTATAGTGAACAGTCCTTTAGCTGTGGAAGAGGAGCATACTATGGTGGGCAGTCCTTAAGTCATGGAAGAGGGGCATACAAGTCAGGGCCAGAGGCAGATGTTGGTGGTAGGAGACTCTATTATAAGGAAGGTTGATAGGGTAATTTGTCATCCAGACCCTTTACATAGAACAGTTTGCTGTCTTCCAGGGGCTCGTGTTAGGCATATTGTGGAGCGTATTGATAGATTGTTAGAGGGATGCGGGTCTGATCCTGCAGTCATGGTGCATATTGGTACTAATGAAGAAATCAGTGGGAGATGGAGAGTCCTAAAAAATGACTTCAGGGAGTTAGGTAGCAAGCTTAAAGCAAGGACCTCCAAAGTAATATTTTCTGAGATATTACCAGTGCCGTGTGTTAACTCAGTAAGGCAGAAGGAGCTAAGGTCTGTTAATTCATGGCTAAAAACATGGTGTAAAAATGAGGGGTTTGACTTTTTAGAACACTGGGCTGATTTTTCACTAGGGTACAAATTGTACAGTAAGGATGGATTGCACCTGAATGACATGGGTGCAGGTGTGTTGGGGGAAAGGATGGTAGCACGTTTAGAGAACCTTTTAAACTAGGCAAAGGGGGGGAGGGTCAATTAGAACAAAATAGAACAGAGAGATCAGTGTCTGAATATGTCACTCCCTTAATATCTCAAGGAAGGGATGACTTAAGAAATGTCACATTAGAACATATAGAGGAAAGTACACCAAGTAGCAGCAGAAAGCACATGAAAATTAAATGTATGACAACAAATGCAAGAAGCATGACAGGTAAAATGGGGGAGCTGACGCTCTTAGTTGCAGAAGAGGACTATGATGTTATCAGTATAACTGAAACTTGGTGGGATGATTCACATGACTGGGCAGTTAACTTAGAGGGGTATACATTATTTAGGAGGGACAGGAATAATAAAAGGGGTGGAGGAATCTGCATGTATATTAAACCTGACCTTAAACCTACAATAAGGGAAGATATTTATGATACAAGTGACAATGTAGAGACCCTGTGGGTTGAAATAAAGAGTGGGGGGGGGGAATCCTAAAAAAATATTACTAGGAACATGCTACAAGCCTCCCAACATTAGTGACCCGGAGGAAACTCAACTACTTATCCAAATAGGTAAGGCTGCTAATAACAGTGCTGTAATTATGGGAGATTTTAACTACCCTGATATAAACTGGGCCAATGAAACTAGTAATTCAGCTAAGGGGGATAGATTTTTAAATGTTCTCAGGGATAACTTCTTGTCACAATTAATAGAGGAGCCAACTAGGAGTAAAGCTATATTGGATTTAGTGCTATCAAACAATACAGATATAATATCAAACATAGAAGTTAAAGAACATTTGGGTAACAGTGATCATAACATGGTCACATTTGAAATCTCTTTTCATATGCAGTGTTTTAAAGGCTTAACTAAGACTTTTAATTTCAAGAAAGCAAAATTCAACGATTTAAGGAAATCATTAAATAATATAAATTGGGACAATGTATTTTCTAATAAAAAATACAGAGGATAAATGGATAATATTTAAAAATTTGTTAAATAAATATACATATCAATACATACCATATGGTTATAAAAATAAAAATAAAAAAACTAAGCCGTTATGGCTAAATAAAAATGTGTTAAAAGAAATTAGGAAAAAACGTAGGGCATTTAAATTATTAAAAGAAAATAGTACAGACTCGGCATACAATATTTATAAGGAATGTAACAAAGCATGCAAAAAAGCAATCAAATTAGCCAAAATTGAAAATGAAAAATGAATTGCCAAGGATTCTAAGTCTAACCCTAAAAGGTTCTTTAAGTACATAAATAGCAAAAAATCTAAGAAGGATAATATAGGTACATTAAAATGTGTGGAGGGTAGCATGATAAATAATGACAGGGAGAAGGCTGAGGTACTAAACCAGTTTTTTTCGTCAGTATACACAAGAGAGGAACCATTGAATGATACTTTGGAACAGAATAGAACATGCCAGTCCATACCACTAACTGGGTTTTGTTTAGAGGATATCAGGAAAAAACTAAAAAATATTAAGGTAAATAAAACTCCAGGCCCAGATGGAATACACCCAAGGGTGTTAAGTGAACTTAGAACTGTTATAGGCATGGTACCCCAGGATTGGCGTAACGCTGATGTGGTGCCACTCTTCAAAAAGGGAAGCAGGGATGATCCAGGAAGCTATAGACCAGTTAGTCTGACATCAATAGTGGGGAAGATATTTGAAGGGATTATAAGGGATTATATTGATGAGCATATTCGTGTAAACAAGATTATGAGTTCTAATCAGCATGGCTTTAGGAGAAATAGATCATGTCAAACTAATCTAATTAGATTCTACGAGGAAGTAAGTAAAAATATAGATAAAGGGGAATCAGTTGATGTGATATACTTAGATTTTGCAAAGGCATTTGATACAGTGCCACATGAGAGATTAATGCACAAAATTAAGGGACTGGGAATAGCTGAAAATGTTAGCTCATGGATAAATAACTGGATAAAAGATAGGGAGCAACGAGTAGCAGTAAATGGATCATACTCAGATTGGACAAAGGTAATCAGTGGCGTCCCCCAGGGATCAGTACTGGGCCCTGTTCTTTTTAATATTTTTATAAATGACTTGGAGCAAGGATTAAATAGCGACATCTCTATTTTTGCAGATGATACTAAGTTAAGTAAGGTCATTAGGTCAGAGCAGGATGAACTCTCTTTGCAAAGGGATTTGCTAAAATTAGAACTATGGGCAAGTGAATGGAAAATGAGATTTAATACGGAAAAATGTAAGGTTCTACATTTTGGAAGTAAAAATAAGCAGGCTATGTATTTTTTAAATGGGACAAGACTTAGCCAAACACAGGAGGAAAGGGATTTGGGAGTAGTAATAGATAACAAGCTAAAGATGAGTGCACAATGCAGGGCAGCGGCTTCAAAGGCTAATAAGATACTAGCATGTATTAAAAGAGGCATTGATTCAAGGGAGGAAAGCATAATTCTGTCATTATATAAAGCCCTGGTAAGACCTCACCTTGAGTTTGGAGTGCAGTTCTGGGGACCGATTGCTAAAAAAGATATTGCAGAACTAGAAAAAGTTCAGAGAAGGGCCACAAAGCTAATAAGGGGATTGGAGAAATTAACCTATGAGGAGAGGCTAGCCAAACTGGGTCTGTTCTCTTTAGAAAAAAGGCGCTTGAGAGGTGACATGATTACTTTATATAAATATATTGAAGGCCCATATACAGAGATGGCAGAAGCTCTTTTTATTCCAAGAAAATTGGTTCTGACAAGAGGTCATAATTTAAGGTTGGAGGAAAGGAGATTTAATCTCCTGCAACTGAAACGTTTTTTTCACTGTAAGAGCAATAAAATTGTGGAACTCATTACCAAAGGAGGTAGTGAATGCCAATACCATAGATACATTTAAAAATAGTCTGGATAAATTTCTGTATATAAACAAAATTCATGGATATGATTGCTAGTATTAAATGGGTCACATTTTAATGGGGTTATTTAAGCTTAACTGGAGCTTTTTGTAAGTATTTTAGATTTGTATAGGTTGAACTCGATGGACTTCAGTCTTTTTTCAACCTTATCTACTATGTTACTATGTATTTAATTAATTTATTGATAGTGTAGTGTTAGGTTTAATTGTAGATAATTGTAGGTATTTTATTTAATTAATTTATTGATAGTGTAGTGTTAGGTTTAATTGTAACTTAGGTTAGGATTTATTTTACAGGTAATTTTGTAATTATTTTAACTATTTTAGCTATTAAATAGTTATTAACTATTTAATAGCTATTGTACCTGGTTAAAATAAATACAAAGTTGCCTGTAAAATAAATATTAATCCTAAAATAGCTACAATATAATTATAATTAGGGTTTATTTTACAGGTAAGTATTTAGGGTTTATTTTACAGGTAAGTATTTAGCTTTAAATAGGAATAATTTATTTAATAAGAGTTAATTTATTTCGTTAGAATAAAATTATATTTAACTTAGGGGGGTGTTAGGGTTAGGGTTAGACTTAGCTTTAGGGGTTAAAAAATGTATTAGAGTAGCGGTGAGCTCCGATCAGCAGATTAGGGGTTAATACTTGAATTTAGGTGTCGGCGATGTTAGGGAGGGCAGATTAGGGGTTAATACTATTTATTATAGGGTTATTGAGGCGGGAGTGAGGCGGATTAGGGGTTAATAACTTTATTATAGTAGCGGTGCGGTCCGCTCGGCAGATTAGGGGTTAATAAGTGTAGGCAGGTGGAGGCGACAGTGAGGGGGGCAGATTAGGGGTTAATAAATATAATATAGGGGTCGGCGGTGTTAGGCGCAGCAGATTAGGGGTACATAGCTATAATGTAGGTGGCAGCGGTGTACGGAGCGGAAGATTAGAGGTTAATAATAATATGCAGGGGTCATCGATAGCGGGGGCGGCAGATTAGGGGTTAATAAATATAATATAGGGGTCGGCGGTGTTAGGGGCAGCAGATTAGGGGTTCATAGGGATAATGTAGGTGGCAGCGGCGTGCGGTCGGCAGATTAGGGGTTAAAAAATTTTAATAGAGTGGCGGCGATGTGGGGGGGCCTCAATTTAGGGGTACATAGGTAGTTTATGGATGTTAGTGTACTTTAGAGCACAGTAGTTAAGAGCTTTATAAACCGGCGTTAGCCCAGAAAGCTCTTAACTACTGACTTTTTTCTGCGGCTGGAGTTTTGTCGTTAGATTTCTAACGCTCACTTCAGACACGACTCTAAATACCGGCGTTAGAAAGATCCCATTGAAAAGATAGGATACGCAATTGACGTAAGGGGATTTGCGGTATGGAAAAGTTGCGGCTGGAAAGTGAGCTTTAGACCCTTTCCTGACTGACTCTAAATACCAGCGGTAGCCCAAAACCAGCGTTAGGAGCCTCTAACGCTGGTTTTGACGGCTACCGCCCAACTCTAAATCTAGGCCGTGGTTTTTAACAGTTTAGAAATCAGTTTGAGCCAACATAGGTTTAGTTTAAAGGGACAGTCTAGTCCAAAATAAACTTTCATGATTCAGATAGAGAATGTAATTTTAAACAATTTTCCAATTAACTTTTATCACCAATTTTGCTTTGTACTCTTGGTGTTCTTAGTTGAAAGCTAAACCTAGGAGGTTCATATGCTAATTTCTAAGCCCTTGAAGTCCTCCTCTTCTCTAAGGGCATTTTGACAGTTTTTCTCCACTAGAGGGTGTTAGTACATGTGTGTCATATAGATAGCACTGTGCTCAAACACATGGAGTTCAGGCGAGCCAGCTCTGATTGGCTAAAATGAATGTCTGACAAAAGAACTGAAATAAGGGCGCAGTTTGCAGCGGTTTAGATACAAGGTAATCACAGAGGTAAAAAGTGTATTTATATAACCGTGTTGGTTGTGCAAAACTAGGGAATGTGTAATAAAGGGATTATCTATATTCTTAAACAATAAAAATTCTGTCCCTTTAAATTTGCATGCCCTATCTAAATCATGAAAGTTTAATTTTGACTAGACTGTCTCTATAATTCTTTTTTTTTTTTTTTTTATGGTTAGAACCTTGTGTAGCTACATGATACATGAAAGGAAAGCCAGTTAATACTTGTGTAGGGATACTGGGCTTAGCCTCATTCTTCTTCATATGATTGTGTCGTTTTCTGTGTATTGTTGTGCCGGGAAATTCTAAAGAAAAAATAAATAGAAGTGCACAAGTAGAACCTAATTTCCGACTCCACAAGCTTAGAGGGTTAACTGAGAGGCCGCCGATTATTCAGAACAACATATACATAAGCAAAAGAAAATAATCAGAAACGCGTTAATCTCTAACCTACCTGTCAAAAGAATAAAAATCACTAAAATGAAAAGTGTGAAACTATCTAACCCTCTCCTGTGCTATAATAGCTTCATTCTCACTCATGCATCTAATCCCTGTAGGTCGCAGTCTCTCACGTGCAAAGCATACGCTCTCCTTGCCATTCTATTTATGTATTTATTCATCATGATGTTCATATTTGGCTGAATGTTCTCTCGCTGGTACCTTAGTATCTTTGTGTCCTAACAGAAAATGCTCTTAATTTAAATTGCACCTATTTTTCATTTTTTTTTGAGGATTAACGAATATGTTGTGCATTTATTCACAAGGTTGTAGGAGTGATATATACGATTCTCATAACTACAGTTTAATGCATGATAAAGTCTTCTTTATCTTTATATTTTCTCTAACAGATGTTTGCATTTGTTTCCAGAAGAATAATAAAATGAACAAATTTATTGAGGAAAAAAAAAAAGCAAGGGACACTTAAGTCAAAATTAAACTTTCATTATTCAGAAAGAGCAGCAATTTTAAACAACTTTCCAATTTACTTCCAATAAAAAAAGTGCACTGTCTTTTTATATTTACACATTGAGTCACCAGCTCCTATTGAGCATGTGCAAGAATTCACAGAATAAGAGGCCTAATTATCAAATGTCTGTCGGACCTGATCTGACAGTGCGGATCAGGTCCGACAGACATCGTGAGTTTTGAAGACTCGCCAGAAACACGGGCCCTCAAGCTCCGTTCGGAGCTTGATAAATGGGCCTCTAAGTGTATATGCATTTGTGATTGGCTAATGGCTGTCACATGGTATGTGTATGCATTTGTGATTGGCTGATGGCTGTCACATGGTATGTGTATGCATTTGTGATTGGCTGATGGCTGTCACATGGTACAGGGAAAGTGGAAATAGACATAGCTTTTAACATTGTTAGAAAAAAAAATCTACTATTCATTTGAATTTCAGACTAATTGCTATGGCATTGTTTTGTTATCTTGCATTTGTTGATTATGCAAAACCACTGTAATGAGTGGTCCAGCAACAACAACAAAAAAACAAAAACATTGATACTATCATGCAGTTAAAATCATTATTCTAAAGGTGTGAAGACTTCAAATGTGAAATTTACACTTTTTAATAATGATCCAGCAACATTCTTGTTAGTTGATTGATTCTTCACGACCCCGTGAGTGAATATTGACAGAAACTAAACAAGATTATTTTTTTTTTGTGACAAATAATTACTCAAAAACAAAATTTCTTTTTGGCAATATTGTCAAAACTACAGTGTCTATAATAACTTTAACATTTAAAGGGACACTAAACCCCAAAATGTTCCTTTATGATTCAGATAGAGAGTACAATTTTAAACAACATTCCAATTTACTTCTATTATCTAATTTGCTTCATTCTTTAGATATCCTTTGTTGAAGAAATAGCAATTCACATGGGTGAGACAATCACATGTGGAATCTATGTGCAGCAGCCAATCAGCAGCTACTGAGCCTATCTAGATAGGCTTTTCAGCAAACTATTTCAAGAGCATGAAGCAAATTAGATAATAGAAGTAAATTAGAAAGTTGTTTAAAATTGCATGCTCTTTCTAAATCATGAAAGAAAACAATTGGGTTTCATGTCCCTTTAAGGAACAAAGGGACTGAACACATAGGTAAAACTATTACCATCTGCACGAGGTTACCAGTCACCAGCTATAAGCATTTCAGCTGCTCATCTGGCTGGTGATTGGTGGCTTCTTCTGCTCAGGAACTGCCCTGCTTATAGCTTCAAAATGAGACATATGTGTTTAACTCCATTGCACTTAGGTCAGTACCAGTAATGAAACAAATGACACAATCAATCAAATTACATGTCATTTTTACACCATAAGGTCCTGTTTATAGAGTTATATAATGATTATAGAGGAGA
This sequence comes from Bombina bombina, assembly GCF_027579735.1. Taxonomy (NCBI): domain Eukaryota; kingdom Metazoa; phylum Chordata; class Amphibia; order Anura; family Bombinatoridae; genus Bombina; species Bombina bombina. The sequence goes on from NC_069506.1 coordinate 308,203,286, forward strand.
GCAAGATTATATTTTTTTCTCCTAAATTTGCATTTTATGTTCTTGCCACAATGACACAAAAGTGCCCACTTGTCTTTACATCAAAATCTTATACTTCTTTGTCTTGTCCAACAAATAATCTTGCAAATTGCCCAGTAAACATGATGAGTGGATATTTATACACATCTTTAACCCCTTGTAGACAGAGAGAGTTGTTCCTATAGTTCCACATTCTGGGGCCTAGTTATCAAGCCGTCAACCTCAAATACGCTGGAATTCCGCAGCGTATTTGTGGCGCGGCTGATTCGCCTTAGTTATCAAAGGCTCGAGACCGGCAAAAGTAGAATTTTGTGATGTAAACTTCGATCCGCCGGACTCAGTCCGACACAGATCGATTCTTACGTCACTCCAGATGTTCCGCACACAAGTGCGGCACAATCTCACTACTTTTGCTAGTTATCAAAAAACTAGCAGGTACGCTCGGCACTTTTACGGCCCAGCGTACCTGGTTTTCAAAGCGCCAGCCTGGAGGCGGCGGATCCCATAGGAATCAATGGGAGTCTGACCATAGCGAAAGTACAAGTTCGCTGCTGACAGACATCCCATTGATTCCTATGGGAGCTGTCTACACCTAACACCCTAACATGTACCCCGAGTCTAAACACCGCTAATCTGACCCCCCCCTACACCGCCGCAACTAAATAAAGTTATTACCCCCTAAACCGCCGCTCCCGGAGCCCACCGCAAGCTACTCTATACATATTAACCCCTAAACCGCCGCTCCCGGAGCCCACCGCAACTATAATAAATGTATTAACCCCTAAACCGCCGCTCCCTGAACCCGCCGCAACCTATATTAAATGTATTAACCCCTATCCTGCCCCCCTACACCGTCGCCACCTATAATAAATGTATTAACCCCTAATCTGCCCCCCCTACACCGTCGCCACCTATAATAAATTTATTAACCCCTATCCTGCCCCCCACTACGCCGCCGCCACTGTAATAAAATTATTAACCCCTAAACCTAAGTCTAACCCTAACCCTAACGCCCCCCTAACTTAAATATTAATTAAATAAATCTAAATAAATTAACTCTTATTAACTAAATGAATCCTATTTAAAACTAAATACTTACCTTTAAAATAAACCCTAATATAGCTACAATATAAATAATAATTATATTCTAGCTATTTTAGGATTTATATTTATTTTATAGGTAACTTTCAATTTATTTTAACCATGTCCAATAACTATTAAATAGTTATTAACTATTTAATAGCTTACCTAGCTAAAATAAAGAGAAATGTACCTGTGAAATAAATCCTAACCTAAGTTACAATTACACCTAACACTACACTATACTTTAATAAATTATTCCTATTTAAAAATAAATACTTACCTGTAAAATAAACCCTAAGATAGCTACAATGTAATTAATAATTATATTATAGCTATCTTAGGATTTATATTTATTTTACAGGTAACTTTGTATTTATTTTAGCTAGTTAGAATAGTTATTAAATAGTTATTAACTATTTAATAACTACCTAGCTAAAAGAAATACGAAATTACCTGTAAAATAAATCCTAACCTAAGTTACAATTAAACCTAATACTACACTATCATTAAATTAACTAAATAAACTACATACAAATAACTACAATTAAATACAATTACATAAACTAACTAAAGTACAAAAAATAAAAAAATAAGTTACAAACATGTAAAAAATATTACAACAATTTTAAGCTACTTACACCTAATCTAAGCCCCCTAATAAAATAACAAACCCCCCCAAAATAAAAAAAAAAATCCCTACCCTATTCTAAATGAAATAAATTGCAAAGCTCTTTTACCTTACCAGCCCTTAAAAGGGCCATTTGTGGGGGCATGCCCCAAAAAGTTCAGCTCTTTTGCCTGTAAAAGAAAAATACAACCCCCCCCCAACATTAAAACCCACCACCCACATACCCCTAATCTAACCCAAACCCCCCTTACAACAACCTAACACTAATCCCCTGAAGATCATCCTACCTTGAGTCGTCTTCACTCAGCCGAGCCACCGATGGAACTGAAGATGACATCCGGAGCGGAAGAAGTTAATCCTCCAAGCGGCGCTGAAGAAATCTTCCATCCGATGAAGTCATCATCCAGGCGGCGCTGAAGAAGTCTTCGATCCGGCCGATGTCATCTTCAAAGAGGCGCTGAAGAGGTCTTCTATCCGGGCGAAGTCATCTTCCAAGCCGGGTCTTGAATCTTCCTTCCGCCGACGCGGAACCACCTTCTTCACCGACGGACTACGACGAATGACGGCTCCTTTACGGGACGTCATCCAAGATGGCGTCCCCTCAATTCCGATTGGCTGATAGGATTCTATCAGCCAATCGGAATTAAGGTAGGAAAAATCTGATTGGCTGATGGAATCAGCCCATCAGATTGAGCTTGCATTCTATTGGCTGTTCCGATCAGCCAATAGAATGCGAGTTCAATCTGATTGGCTGATTGGATCAGCCAATCGGATTGAACTTGAATCTGATTGGCTGATTCCATCAGCCAATCAGATTTTCCTACCTTAATTCCGATTGGCTGATAGAATCCTATCAGCCAATCGGAATTGAGGGGACGCCATCTTGGATGACGTCCCTTAAAGGAGCCATCATTCGTCGTAGTCCGTCGGTGAAGAAGGTGGTTCCGCGTCGGCGGAAGGAAGATTCAAGACCCGGCTTGGAAGATGACTTCGCCCGGATAGAAGACCTCTTCAGCGCCTCTTTGAAGATGACATCGGCCGGATCGAAGACTTCTTCAGCGCCGCCTGGATGATGACTTCATCGGATGGGAGATTTCTTCAGCGCCGCTTGGAGGATTAACTTCTTCTGCTCCGGATGTCCTCTTCAGTTCCATCGGTGGCTCGGCTGAGTGAAGACGACTCAAGGTAGGATGATCTTCAGGGGATTAATGTTAGGTTTTTGTAAGGGGGGTTTGGGTTAGATTAGGGGTATGTGGGTGGTGGGTTTTAATGTTGGGGGGGTTGTATTTTTCTTTTACAGGCAAAAGAGCTGAACTTTTTGGGGCATGCCCCCACAAATGGCCCTTTTAAGGGCTGGTAAGGTAAAAGAGCTTTGAAATTTATTTAATTTAGAATAGGGTAGGGATTTTTTTTATTTTGGGGGGGTTTGTTATTTTATTAGGGGGCTTAGATTAGGTGTAAGTAGCTTAAAATTGTTGTAATATTTTTAACATGTTTGTAACTTATTTTTTTATTTTTTGTAACTTAGCTTTTTTTATTTTTGGTACTTTAGTTAGTTTATGTAATTGTATTTAATTGTAGTTATTTGTATGTAGTTTATTTAGTTAATTTAATGATAGTGTAGTATTAGGTTTAATTGTAACTTAGGTTAGGATTTATTTTACATGTAATTTTGTATTTCTTTTAGCTAGGTAGTTATTAAATAGTTAATAACTATTTAATAACTATTCTAACTAGCTAAAATAAATACAAAGTTACCTGTAAAATAAATATAAATCCTAAGATAGCTATAATATAATTATTAATTACATTGTAGCTATCTTAGGGTTTATTTTACAGGTAAGTATTTATTTTTAAATAGGAATAATTTATTAAAGTATAGTGTAGTGTTAGGTGTAATTGTAACTTAGGTTAGGATTTATTTCACAGGTACATTTCTCTTTATTTTAGCTAGGTAAACTATTAAATAGTTAATAACTATTTAATAGTTATTGGACATGGTTAAAATAAATTGAAAGTTACCTGTAAAATAAATATAAATCCTAAGATAGCTAGAATATAATTATTATTTATATTGTAGCTATATTAGGGTTTATTTTAAAGGTAAGTATTTAGTTTTAAATAGGATTCATTTAGTTAATAAGAGTTAATTTATTTAGATTTATTTAATTAATATTTAAGTTAGGGGGGCGTTAGGGTTAGACTTAGGTTTAGGGGTTAATAATTTTATTACAGTGGCGGCGGCGCAGTGGGGGGCAGGATAGGGGTTAATAAATTTATTATAGGTGGCGACGGTGTAGGGGGGGCAGATTAGGGGTTAATAAATTTATTATAGGTGGCTACGGTGTAGGGGGGGCAGGATAGGGGTTACTAGGTATACTGTAGGTGGCAGCGGTGTCCGGGAGCGGCGGTTTAGGGGTTAATACATTTATAAGACTTGCGGCGGGGTCTAGGAGCGGCGGTTTAGGGGTTAGTAACTTTATTTAGTTGCGGGGGGCTCCGCGGGCGCCGGTATAGGGGGTAGAACAGTGTAGTTTAGTGTGAGTGCTTAGTGACAGGCTAGCAATAAAGCTGGGAAAAAGCCGAAGGGCAGCGAGATCGGATGAGTGATAACTGTCACAGTCCGCTGCTCATCGCCCCGCGGCTTTTTGACAGCTTTATTTGATAACTTAGGCGAACGTATTCAAGGTCCGCGGCGGCGAAGGTAGGCGAGCTTAGGCGGACGTATTGGGCCGGCGAAGCCAGAAAAGTAGACGGCTTGATAACTACCCCCCTCTATCTTAGAGAATAGACTGTACTTGTTAGCTATTACACCAGATAAATGTATTTTTTATATACTGATGTTATGACACGTCTTTGTATTATTGCTTCTTTTTTCCCATAAATGACAATTTGAAGAAGAAAAAAAAAAGTTATTATTCTTGGCAATAACTTCAGGGATTATTAAGACAGCTATGAACACTTGAGAAATGAATGACAAAAGTTCTCTTTGTTTAATTGAATAAAAGGTAATGTAGCCCAATGTGATCCATCCTTAAAGGGACATTAAACACTAAATACATGCTAGATAGAATGATGCATTCAAAGAAAGGTTTAGTCCATGTAGATGTATTTTTTAAAGTTTCATTAGTTGTTTAAAAAGTGACAAAATAAGTGTAAAGTTTTAGTGTCTATAAAACACTGGGAGCTGCCATGTTGTAACTTGTGTTACCTTCTCTGCTGTGGCCAATTGGGTTCAGTTATAAATAGGTCATTAGAGTGTGCAGCCAATGGTTGTGCTGGATTTAACAGTGTTCTGCACTTCCATTTCTAACAGGAACTGAAAAGCTCACAATTTCAAAATGGAATTACAGGCAAAAAGGACAAAATAAATAATTAAAGTATATTGCAGACTGATTTTTATATATGTGATTTATCATTTTATATTACTATCTCAAAGTGTTTAATGTCCCTTTAAAATTATGCAGGAAAAAACCCATTGATGTTTTACCAGATCACTACCCAGGATTCTGTTCTTGAGTGAGATGTTGGAAAAAAGATAGAGACATATCACCAAGATGAAAAGCGTTAAAGCCAAGAATGCTTCACATACACACACATTATATATACAGTATATATATATATATATATATATATATATATATATATATATATATATATATATATATGTATATATATACACACACACACACACACACACACACACACACATATATATATATACACACACACACATATATATATATATATATATATATATATATATATATATATATATATATATATATATATATATACACACACATATATACATATACACACAAATTGTTATTATTATTCTTTATTTATAAAGTGCCAACAGATTCCACAGCGCTGCCCATGGGTACAAGGATAAAAGTACAACGGAGAAACAATACAATAAAAGACACAATTCTACAGACAAACACATGGGGAAATTGAGGGCCCTATTCCCGTGGGAACTTACAATCTAGATACACACACACACACAGATACTGTACATAAATACACACACATATAATAATAATTGGTATTTATATGGGACTCAAAGCGCATTTTTAAGCGCTCGCTCTAAGAATTCACCAAATCGGCAGCTGAATACTAATAGTTGTTATTATTACCAAATTTAATGGTACTCATTTTGTCGACCTTGGAAGGATGAAGGGTTGAGTAGGCCCTGCCCGGATTTGAACCCGTGACCTTGGTTTTTTTAAACAGGGTTTTGTTGTAGTCAGGGCATTTACAAACAGAGCTACCTCACCAGCCACACACACATAAACATAGATACACACACATATACACACACGCACACATATACACACATATACACACATATATACACATATATATATATATATATATATATATATATATATATACATATATATATATATATATATATACACATACACACACACATATATGTACACATATACATATACGCACACACACACACACACACACATATATATATATATGCACATGCACACATATACATACATATATATACACACACACACACACACACACACACACACATACACACACACACACACATATATGCACACAAATACATATACGCACACGCACACATATACATACATATACATACACACACACATATATATATATATATATATATATATATATATATATATATATATATATATATATATATATATATACACACACACATACACAGAGATAAGCACACTCACAGGAACGAACAACTGGCTCAATACTATTGCTATCCTGTTCTATGGTGATTTACCACCTGGGTGCAGCTTCTTTTAGCCCAGTTATGCTTTTCACAGAGAAAAATTTTCCTGTAGTATATCAGTCTGATACCGCCTATTACAGTCAATCCAGCGCCAAAATACCAGGCAATTCCTCTTTGAACAAGGAACACAGCAACCCCAGATGATTGTTTCGGCCTTCATTGGGCCTCATTAGTGAAGTGTAGCCATATTCCTCTAAGCACACTGAGCAAGGAGTCCAAGCCTGGTTTCCCCTTTTTCCCATAGGAAGACTAAATACACACAGGGAGAAGCTCACTAACAGGAACGAACAACTGGCTCAATACTATTGTTAGTCTGTTCTATGGTGTATATTTATATATATTATCTCACAAAAGTGAGTACACCCCTCGCATTTTTGTAAATATTTTATTATATCTTTATTATATCTTTTCATGTGACAACACTGAAGAAATGGCACTTTGCTACAATGTAAAGTAGTGAGTGTACAGTCTGTATAACAGTGTAAATTTGCTGTCCCCTCAAAATAACTCAACACACAGCCATTAATGTCTTAACCATTAGCAGCAAAAGTGAGTACACCCCTAAGTGGAAATGTCCAAATTGGGCCCAATAAGACATTTTCCCTCCCCGGTGTCATGTGACTCGTTAGTGTTAGAAGGTCTCAGGTGTGAATGGGGAGCAGGTGTGTTAAATTTGGTGTTATCGCTCTTACACTCTCTCATACTGGTCACTGGAAGTTCAACATGGCACCTCATGGCAAAGAACTCTGAGGATCTGAAAAAAAGAATTGTTGCTCTACATAAAGATGGCCTAGGCTATAAGATTGCCATGACCCTGAAACTGAGCTGCAGCACAGTGGGCAAGACCATACAGCGGTTTCACAGAACAGGTTCTACTCAGAATAGGCCTCGCCATGGTCGACCAAAGAAGTTAAGTGTACATGCTCAGTGTCATATCCAGAGGTTGTCTTTGGGAAATAGACGTATTAGTGCTGCCAGCATTGCTGCAGAGGTTGAAGGGATGGGGGGGTCAGCCTGTCAGTGCTCAGACCATACGCCACACACTGCATCAAATTGATCTGCATGGCTGTCGTCCCAGAAGGAAGACTCTTCCAAAGATGATGCACAAGAAAGCCCACAAACAGTTTGCTGAAGACAAGCAGACTAAGGGCATGGATTACTGGAACCATGTCCTGTGGTCCGATGAGACCAAGATAAACTTATTTGGTTCAGATGGCGTCAAGCATGTGTGGCGGCAACCGGGTGAGGAGTACAAATATGTGTGTCTTCCCTACAGTCAAGCATGGTGGTGAGAGTGTCATGGTCTGGGCCTGCATGAATGTTGCCGGCACTGGGGAGCTACAGTTCATTGAGGGAGCCATGAATGCCAACATATGCTGTGACATACTGAAGCAGAGCATGATCCCCTCCCTTCAGAGGACAGTATTCCAACATGAAAACAACCCCAAACACACCTCCAAGACAACCACTACCTTGCTAAAGAATCTGAGGGTAAAGGTGATTGGCTGGCCAAGCATATCTCCAGACCTAAACCCTATTGAACATCTGTGGGGCCTCCTCAAACGGAAGGTGATGGAGCACAAGGTCTCTAACATCCACCAGCTCTGTGATGATGTCATGGAGGAGTGGATTCCAGTGGCAACCTGTGAAGCTCTGGTGAACTCCATGCCCGAGAGGGTTAAGGCAGTGCTGGAAAATAATGGTGGCCACACAAAAACATAATTTATGTAAGAACTTACCTGATAAATTAATTTCTTTCATATTAGCAAGAGTCCATGAGCTAGTGACGTATGGGATATACATTCCTACCAGGAGGGGCAAAGTTTCCCAAACATTAAAATGCCTATAAATACACCCCTCACCACACCCACAAATCAGTTTAACGAATAGCCAAGAAGTGGGGTGATAAGAAAAAAAGTGTGAAAGCATAAAAAATAAGGAATTGGAATAATTGTGCTTTATACAAAAAAATCATAACCACCACAAAAAAAGGGTGGGCCTCATGGACTCTTGCTAATATGAAAGAAATGAATTTATCAGGTAAGTTCTTACATAAATTATGTTTTCTTTCATGTAATTAGCAAGAGTCCATGAGCTAGTGACGTATGGGATAATGAATACCCAAGATGTGGATCTTCCACGCAAGAGTCACTAGAGAGGGAGGGATAAAATAAAGACAGCCAATTCCGCTGAAAAATAATCCACACCCAAAACAAAGTTTAAATCTTATAATGAAAAAAACTGAAAATATAAGCAGAAGAATCAAACTGAAACAGCTGCCTGAAGTACTTTTCTACCAAAGACTGCTTCTGAGGAAGAAAACACATCAAAATGGTAGAATTTAGTAAAAGTATGCAAAGTAGACCAAGTTGCTGCTTTGCAAATCTGATCAACCGAAGCTTCATTCCTAAATGCCCAGGAAGTAGAGACTGACCTAGTTGAATGAGCTTTAACCCTTTGAGGCGGAGTTCTACCCGACTCAACATAAGCATGATGAATCAAAGACTTTATGTAGGGTAGGTTTAAAGTCTGCGCTGGAACAAGAGGGTATAAACTAGTGAGTTCAAGAGACTTCCTCTAGAGGTCTCTATTAGAAGATACGAAGAATAGGATAGAACACAATAGCGCCACCTGGTGGTGGCTAAAATACCCAAAGAAAACAAAGTTGTAGAAAAAAAATAATATATTTTTATTACTGTATATAATTTTATCAAATATCTATTCACATAGAAGTCATATATAAAATGAAAATAGTTGACAAGTTTCCGGCGTATAAAATATTAAAAGTGATCACAATAACTGCAGAAAAGGATATACAGGTTGGCCAACCTAATTTAGACAATAATCATGATTGTAATACATAAATATGTAGAATATATACACAGCTGTGTGGAGCACTGGTCTGTGTGTTAAAAAGATGTGTTAAAAAGATGGTTTCCAATATGAAAAAAGGCTAGTAGCACAATATTAGTGATATATTAGTTAATCACAAATATATCAAAAAGCCTATAGCAAACTGGCATATAAGGAAATCATGAGTAGATATATAATTGTGTTTAGAAACTATGTATTATAGTTTGATGCTCAAGCTCTAACTCACTGGTGGTAGGTATAAGTTCTATATATAAGATGGGTAAAGTCTGAAGAAGTGAAAGTATTCTGGTTTACTCGAAAACTTCGCCAGAAATAAAAGCAGCAGAATACTTTCACTTCTTCAGACTTTACCCATCTTATACATAGAACTTATACCTAAATGCCCATCCGGACAAGATCTGCATACCAAAACCTGTGAGGCCATGCTGGAGCCATCAGCAGAATAAACGAACGCTCCTTTAGAATCTTGGAAATCACTCTTGGAAGAAGAACTAGAGGCGGAAAGATATAAGCAGGATGATACTCCCAAGGAATTGACAATACATCCACTGCTTCCGCCTGAGGATCCCTGGATCTGGACAGATACCTGGGAAGCTTCTTGTTTAGATGAGAAGCCATCAGATCTATTTCTGGAAGTTCCCATATTTGAACAATCTGAAGAAATACCTCTGGGTGAAGAGACCATTCGCCCGGATGTAGCGTTTGGCGACTGAGATAATCCGCTTCCCAATTGTCTATACCTGGGATATGAACCACATAAATTAGACAGGAGCTGGATTCTGCCCATACAAGTATTCAAGATACTTCTTTCATAGCCAGAGGACTGTGAGTCCCTCCTTGATGATTGACATATGCCACGGTTGTGACATTGTCCGTCTGGAAACAAATGAACGACTCTCTCTTTAGAAGAGGCCACGACTGAAGAGCTCTGAAAATTGCACGGAGTTCCAAAATGTTGATTGGTAATCTCGCCTCCTGAGATTCCCAAACCCCTTGTGCTGTCAGAAACCCCCATACAGCTCCCCAACCTGTCAGACTTGCATCTGTTGAGATCACAGTCCAGGTTGGAAGAACAAAGAAGCCCCCTGAACTAAACGATGGTGGTCTGTCCACCACGTCAGAGAGTGTCGAACAATCGGTTTTAAAGATATTAATTGAGATATCTTTGTATAATCCCTGCACCACTGTTTCAGCATACAGAGCTGAAGAGGACGCATGTGAAAACGAGCAAAGGGGATCGCGTCCAATGCAACAGTCATATGACCTAGAATTTCCATGCATAAGGCTACTGAAGGGAATGATTGAGACTGAAGGTTTCGATAAGCTGAAACCAATTTCAGACATCTCTTGTCCGTCAGAGACAGAGTCATGGAGACTGAATCTATCTGGAAACCTAAAAAGGTTACCCTTGTATGAGGAATCAACAAACTTTTTGGTAAATTGATCCTCCAACCATGTTCTTGAAGAAACAACAATCATAAAAGACTGGAAAGGTTCTTTCTATTGAAAATGAGCAAAGGGAATTGAATCCAATGCTGTGGCCATAAGACCTAAAACTTCTATGCATATATAGCAACTGAAGGAAATAATAGAGACTAAAGGTACCGACAGACGGAACCCAATAAAATTGTCCCTTGTCTGATTGAGACCAAGACAGTGACACAAACTATCTGGAAACCTAAAAAAGGTGACCCTTGTGTGAGGAATCAAGAGCTTTTGAAAAAAAGATCCTCTAACTATGTCCTGAAGAGCAAAGTGAATCATATGAGATTCCGCATCCTCAGAAAATAATCTGAATGAAAACAGAAAAATGAAAATATGCATTTATTGTATCTAATGAAAACAAATAATGCTATCACTGACCATTAAAAGGCAGAATAGTTTGAATAAAACTCCAAAACCCAGTTCCTAAAAAAGGAACTGGAAGAAATACCCCAGAAGATTCCAGGTCTGAGCAGCGCTTGAACCCCATGGGTGCCCAGCCATGCTTCAATAGTACCCAAAATATATGGGACAGAAACACACTTAAAGAAAGTGTTAGCCTTACTGGAATAAAATCAAAGAAATTTGGACCAAATAGAACCAAATAAATTTCAAAGAAGTCTTAACCTGCCCCTTACCAGCCAAGCTGGAATACGGCACGTACATTGCAATATTAGGGAGCTGATTTCGAACTGAAAAAATTTCCAATTATAAACATGTTACTTGGGAAAGAACTCCGGAATTTGTTCCTTAATAAGAACAACCAAACTAGTATAAGCTTAAAGTTTTAGTCTTAGAACTCAATCTTGAAGCCCAGAGTAACAGTTAAGAATTGAATCCAATTATAAAACAAATAATTGATTATCTTAGAACAAAAGAAATATGGATTTTTTTTAAAAAAATCACAAAATTCTTCTAGCTAAAATAGCTAAAGACATAGATTAACCCTCATTTGCGAAAATATTCAAGAAAATGAAGACACAAATGAAATTATTAGCATGATAGTCCAGTTTAAAGGACCAGTCAATACAGTGGACTTGCATAATCAATAAATGCAAAACAACAAGACAAATGCAACAGCACCTAGTCTAGTAAATGTTGTCCCTTAACAATGCTAAAATGAAGCAATTGCAATATCCAAATAAATCACAGGACCAAGAAAAGTACCTGAAACTAAATAATTTTCCATAAATAAGATACAACTATCTAAAGGAAAATAAATACTATTTTGCTATAGAAACAATAGCATAATTAGTAGGAGTAGAGATAGCCCCAATAAATTGGAGAACCCTCCAAATTGAATTTAACTGCTGGCAAAGAATATAGTTTAAAACATTTGAAGAAGGAATAAAAGAGAATTCTCAGCCTATTCCATTCCCTAGTATGGGGAATTGGAAAGAAAACCTCTGAAAACACAGAAGAATAAATAGGCAGAAATAGTGTCAGCTAGTCTTAAAGAACTAGTTACCTTAATATCCAAAATAATCAACACCTTTTCAACAAAGAACTGTACTTTAATAATAAAAAAAATAATAAAAAAGTAGATTTGTTAGTGTCAATATCTGATGAAGAAAATTCTGAAAGAGAAAAAACATCATCAGAGAAGGATAAATCAGTATGTTGTTGGTCATTTGAAACTTCAATAATTTAAAAAGAAGTGAAAAAGACCTAAAAAATGTATTAGAAGGCACAAAGTCAGACAAAGCCTTTAAAATAGAATCAGAAAAATATTTCTTATACATAAGATGTAAAAATGGCAATATATAAAGCATAAATACTAATGGATTCTTGCATGTAAAAGTATATCATAATAACTTATTACAAACCATAGCTAAAGATAAACATTTATAACATTTAAAATAAATTAACTTAGCTTTGGTAGAACTGAAACTCAGTTAAGCGTTTTTCCAGAAGTGGCTTCTGATTCAGGGTCAATCTGAGACATCTTGCAATATGTAATAGAAAAAACAACATATAAAGCAAAATTGATCAAATTCCTTAAATGACAGTTTCAGGAATGGGAAAAAAATGCCAATGAACAAGCTTCTAGCAACCAGAAGCAATAAACAATGAGACTTAAATATTGTGGAGACAACAATGACGCTCAAATTTTTTAACGCCAAAAAAGCCGCCCACATAATTTTGCGCCTAAATGCTTTTGGCGCCAAAAATGACGCCAAATCCGGTAACGCCGACATTTTTTGGCGCAAAAACGTCAAAAAAATTACGCAACTTCCAGCGACACATATGACGCCGGAAATGACAAGAAAATGTTTGCGCCAAGAAAATCCGCGCCAAGAATGACGCAATAAAATGAAGCATTTTCAGCCCCCGCGAGCCTAACAGCCCACAGGAAAAAAGTCAAATTTTAAGGTAAGAAAAAATGAATGATTCATATGCATTATCCCAAATATGAAACTGACTGTCTGAAATAAGGAACGTTGAACATCCTGAATCAAGGCAAATAAATGTTTGAATACATATATTTAGAACTTTATATAAAAGTTCCCAACCATAACTTAGAGTGTCACAGAAAATAAGACTTACTTACCCCCGGACACTCATCTACATGTAGTAGAAAGCCAAACCAGTACTGAAACGAGAATCAGTAGAGGTAATGGTATATATAAGAGTATATCGTCAATCTGAAAAGGGAGGTAAGAGATGAATCTCTACGACCGATAACAGAGAACTTATGAAATAGACCCCGTAAAAGGAGATCATTGAATTCAAATAGGCAATACTCTCCTCACATCCCTCTGACTTTCACTGCACACTGAGAGGAAAACCGGGCTCCAGCCTGCTGCGAAGCGCATATCAACGTAGAATCTAGCACAAACTTACTTCACCACCTCCATGGGAGGCAAAGTTTGTAAAACTTATTTGTGGGTGTGGTGAGGGGTGTATTTATAGGCATTTTGAGGTTTGGGAAACTTTGCCCCTCCTGGTAGGAATGTATATCCCATACGTCACTAGCTCATGGACTCTTGCTAATTACATGAAAGAAATATTGATACTTTGGGCCCAATTTGGACATTTCCACTTAGGGGTGTACTCACTTTTGTTGCCAATGGTTTAGACATTAATGGATGTGTGTTGAGTTATTTTGAGGGGACAGCAAATTTACACTGTTACACAGGCTGTACACTCATTACTTTACATTGTAGCCAAGTGTCATTTCTACAGTGCTGTCACATGAAAAGTTATAATAAAATATTTACAAAAATGTGAGGGGTGTACTCACTTTTGTGAGATACTGTATATATACACACACACAAAATATACACTATATATGATATACCATGTTACAAAATACTGCTGCCATAGACTACTAAGGACACGTGCACACTCCTGAGCTCTTTTGAGCTTACCTAGTTTTACTCTTCAATAAAAGATACCATGAGAATGAAGCAAATTTGATAATAGAAGTAAATTA
>NC_069506.1:308222604-308242604 GCF_027579735.1 Bombina bombina
CAAGTAAATTGGAAGGTTGTTTTAAATGACATGCCCTATTTGAAACATGAGGGTTTTTTTTGGACTTGACCGTCCCTTTAAAAGTAGTTATTATCCTGAATAAATAAAACAAGGGGCCATGGACTACAGTCAGAGAATAGTGGTTGTAGGACTAGTTTCGAGAAGTAGTTCTCTACATAAAGGATGACTGATCTGGGATAGACTTCCTCTGGTGATGAAGAAGACTGTAATTTAATTTTAGATTGCCTGAGATACAAACACCTAGCTTTGTAATGAATTAAGCTTACATTTCATAAGGTATTCTGGGCCAACTGAATTGGCATTTGGTTTGTATCGGCCATTAAAAATAGTTGTATCTATATATCATAAGGTGTCTTAAGTGCACATTGCTTAAAGGGAAAGTCTAGGCTTAGATGCAAGATAATCACAGAGTTAAAAAGTGTACTAATAGAACTGTTTTGGTTATGCAAAACTAGGTAATAGGTAATAGTTTCAGATTGCTTGAATGGAACTTACAAAATACATTTATTTATATATATATATATATATATATATATATATATATATATATATATATATATATATATATATATATATATATATATATATATATATATATATATATATATATATATACATACATACATACATACATACATACATACATACATACATACATACATACATACATACATACATACATACATACATACATACATACATACATACATACATACATACATACATACATACATACATACATACATACATATATATATATACATAAACAAATCCAGTCGGCCATGTGTGTCATTTCGGGGTTCTACCCCCATCTTCAGTAGAACTCCAAAACGTCACACAAGGGATTAAAAGAATTACCCCTATGTAAACCCGGAGAGTGCCTAGAATAAAGAATTGTAATTTCAGTACCATGGACAGCTGCCTTTCACAATTTTCCCCTAAACTTGTGGTTTGTTCACTATCAGAATTGTGACTATCAGAATTGTGACTGCTGTCTCCAGTTGTGATGCCCATAGACATTGAAAAATCTGCTCATTATTAATAACCACTACCTTATTTCTTTATGTATTAATAGCCTTGAATGTGAACCCCCCATTACAGTACAAATCCATTTGCATACCTGTTATTATGAATTGGGTTAGACAAATGCTGTAACTAAAATGCATTTGGTTTTTGCAGTCTACTGCTATCGTATACATGTACACATACATAGGCACACACAGCCATATATGCACACACACACACACATACATGCACACACACATATGCACACACAGCCACTTATACACATACACACACTCAGCCATACATGCGCACACACTTACACATGCGTAAACACACACAGCCACACATGCACACACAGCCAGGCATGCACACACATACACACACACAGCCACACATGTACATTCACACACAGCCACGCATGCATACACACATACGCACACACAGACACACACACAGCCACGCATGTGAACATACATACGCACACACAGCCCCACATGCACACACACAGCCACACGTGCACACACACATAAGCACACACAGCCACACATGCATACACACTGTCATAGATGTGCACACACACATATACACAAACAGCCACACATGCACCCACATACGCACATACAGCCATACATGTGCACACACAGCCCCGCATTCATACACACAAACAGCCACACATACACACACACACATGCACACGCACACACACACACATATATGCACAAACAGCCATTCTTGCACACATACACGCCCACACAGCCCTGCATGCACACACATGCAGCCACACATGCACACAGATATACACACACAGCCATGCATACACACACACACACACACAGTCACGCATGCACACACATATACATAAAAATGTGGGTACACTTGCACACACACAGCCATGCATGCATACACATACACACACAGCCACACAAATGCATACACATACACACACACAGCCACACAAATGCACACACATACACACACAGCATCCTATGCGCACACACACACACACACACACACACACACATACACACCGCCATACATACACACACACAGCCACCCCTGCACACACACACATATGCACACACAGCCACACATGCAGACACACAAACGCACACACACATATACATGCACACATGCAACCTTAATAGAAATAACTCTGTTAGACTAGGTATCTCTTCTACAAAGAATACAATGAGAATGAAGCAAATTCCATAACAGAAGTAAATTGTAGTTTGTCCTTGTTCTGCCTTATAGATGAGGAACAAAACTATCATATGAGGACATATTACTTATACATCAATTCTAAGACAATTGTTGAAATTGACAGCTCCAGAATGTTTTGCAAAAGGTTTATCTTGGCTGTAGCAAAAGTATAGTGGGTTTTTGTAGCTCATTTCTAGGCTTTTAATTTGTTTTTGTGACGAAAACAAGGATATTCATTTCATTTTTGCAAAACAAATATCCGAACAAATGCACTGACTAAAGAAAACAAACAAATACTAATGAAATTAATCAATATTTATTTATTCCCTCTTAATTAAAGTGTTAAATACTCACCTTCAGCGAGCTGGGGAGGCACGCTAATTCCGACCCTTCTTCATGAGAGCCCCAAAACGTGCTAATAAGGAGGCTTAGTGCGGTATATCCCAGAGCTTGCGTTAAGGGAGAAAGTATTTTTAGCACATACCCTGGGATCTCGCGCGCTAAGCCTTCTATTAGTGCTAACCGGGGCCCTGTGAAGAAGGGTCGGGATTAGCGCGGCTCTCCAGCTTGCTAGAGGTAAGTATAAGGCTACAGGTGAAAATTTTCACTGGAAGCAAAAGGAATATTTACATTTGTTTAACGAAAATGACTAAATGTTCCTGGAATATTTAGTATTTGTTTAGTTTTAAATGAAACAAATACTGAATATCGCAGCAGGCAAATATTCCCAAAACTAATTTTCCCAAATATTTGTTCTGAAAAATGTTTCCGGAACTATTTTATTGCTGCTGCACAAGTCTACTCATTTCATTGTAGTAGTTGGAATATTTTGTGAAAAACGGGAACATATAGGGGCATATTTATCAAGCTCCGTATGGGATGCCCCGTAATGCTCGCCAGAAACACCACAAGTTATGCAGCAGCGGTCTAAAGACCGCTGCTCCATAACCTGTCCAATCCAATACAATCGGGTTGATTGACACCCCCTGCTAGCGGCCGATTGTCCGCGAATCTGCTGGGGGCTGTATTGCACCAGCAGTTCACAAGAACTGCTGGTGCACTGATAAATGCAGAGAGCGTATGCTGTCGACATTTATCGATGTGCAGTATAATCCACAATATTGTATCATGTCCGCTCGCACTTTCTTAAATAGGCCCCATAGTCACTGTACACTGCAGTTACACGTCTCCAGTACTGAATATGTTAAATGGATTTTGTAGAGTAAATATGGTTTGGTATCACATATACGGCGTAACATAGAAGTTATGCTCGTATATTTCTGCCTTCGGCCGTAGTTTTTTGGCCCATAGACAGGTATACCAAACTAGTGCAGTTTGGTATCCAATATACAGTGTAAGGACTTACGTGGCGAAAATGGAGAAATCTTACTCCATTTTCACCTCGCCACAAATTGCAGGCGTAGTAAGACTTACGCTGTGTATTGGAGCCCCTAACACCTAACGCATGTGCAATGTCTATCTACCTGTCAACCGCAAACTGCAAAATAAAACCTAACACCTAATGCATGCGCAATGTCTATCTACCTGTCAACCGCAATCCCCCGCCACAATCCCTAATAAAGTATTTAACCCCTAAATCGCTGCTCCCGGACCCCGCCGCCACCTACATTAAATGTCTAACCCCCTAATGTGATCCCCCTACACCGCCGCCACCTACATTAAAATTATTAACCCCTAATGTAATCCCCCTACACCGCCGCCATCTATATTAAAATTATGACCCCCTAATGTGAGCCCCCTACCCTGCCGCCACCTATTTTAACTATATTACCCCCTAATGTAATCCCCCTACACCACCGCCACCTATATTAAAATGATTAACCCCTAATCTAATCCCCCTACAACGCTGCCACCTATAATAAATGTATTACCCCCTAAAATGTCCCTACCCTAAACTAAATTAAAAATAGCCCTGAAAAGGGCTTTTTGCGTGACATTGCCCCAAAGTAACCAGATCTATTACCAGCCCTTAAAAGGGCCTTTTGCGGGGCATTGCCCCAAAGTAACCAGCTCTATTACCAGCCCTTAAAAGGGCTTTTTGCGGGGCATTGTCACAAAGTAATCAGCTCTATTGCCTGTAATCTAATCCCCCTACACCGCCGCCACCTATATTAAATATATTAACCCCCTAATCTGATCCCCCTACACCGCCGTCAACTATATAAAAATTATTAACCCCTAATCTAATCCCCCTACACTGTCGCCACCTATATTAAATATATTAACCCCCTAATCTGATTCCGCCACCTATATTAAAATTATTAACCCCAATCTAATCACCCTACACAGCCGCCACCTATATTAAATATATTAACCCCTAATCTGACCCCCCTACACCGCCGCCACCTATATTAACTATATCAACCCTAATTATATTAGGGTTAATATAGTTATTATATTATATATATATATATATATATATATATATATATATATATATATATATATATATATATATATATATATATATATATATATATATATATATATATATATATATATATATATATATATATTAACCCTATCTAACTCTAACACCCCTAACTTAATTATTATTAAAATAAATCTAAATAATATTAACTAAATTATTCCTATTTAAAACTAAATACTTACCTATAAAATAAACCCTAAGATAGCTACAATATAATTAATAATTGCATTGTAGCTATTTTAGGCTTTATATTTATTTTACAGGTAACTTGGTATTTATTTTAACTAGGTACAATAGCTATTAATAACTATTTAATAGCTACCTAGTTAAAATAATTACCAATTTACCTGTAAAATAAATCCTAACCTAAGTTACAAATACACCTACACTATCAATAAATTAATTAAATAAACTACAAATATCTAAAATAAAATACAATTAAATACACGAAACTATATTACAAAAAAAAAAAAAAAAAAAAAAACTCTAAATTACAAAAAAATAAAAAAAAAAAAGATTACAAGATTTTTAAGCTAATTACACCTATTCTAACCCCCCTAATGAAATAACAAAAAAAAAAAAAAAAAAATCCCTACCCTAATCTAAATTACAAAAGTAATTTGCTCTATTACCAGCCCTTAAAAGGGCCTTTTATGGGGCTTTGCCCCATAGTAATCAGCTCTTTTACCTGTAAAAAAACAACCCCCCCATTACAACCCACCACCCACATACCCCAACTCTAACCCACCCAATCCCCCCTTAAAAAAACCTAAGTCTAACCCCCAAGTGCTCCTTACCTGTCCTGAAGACCGGCGGAGAAGGTCCTGTTCCAGGCAGAGAAGTCTTCTTCCAGGCAGCGACCTCTTCTTCTTCCAGGATCCAGCCGGCACGGAGCGGAGGAGTTGAAGACCGATGACCGCGGAGCTGAAGACCGTCCATCTGGAACTGAAGACCGGCAATGCTGGAACTGAAGATCGGCAAAGCTGGAACTGAAGACCGCTGGAACTGAAGACCGGAGCTGGAGCGTGGAGGATCCTCTTCATACGATCGCCGCCATACACTGAATAGGAATTCAAGGTACGCGATTAAAAATGGCGTCCCTTGAATTCCTATTGGCTGATTTGAGCCTTCAAATTCAAATCAGCCAATCGGATGCAAGCTACTTTAATTCTATTGGCTGATTTGAATAGCCAATAGAATAAGAGCTACTGACATTCTATTGGCTGATTAGAATAGCCAATTAGAATTGTATTTTAGTTTAGATATTTGTAGTTTATTTAATTAATTTATTGATAGTGTAGGTGTATTTGTAACTTAGGTTAAGATTTATTTTACAGGTAAATTGGTAATTATTTTAACTAGGTAGCTATTAAACAGTTATTAACTATTTAATAGCTATTGTACCTAGTTAAAATAAATACCAAGTTACCTGTAAAATAAATATAAACCCTAAAATAGCTACAATGTAATTATTATATTGTAGCTATCTTAGGGTTTATTTTATATGTAAGTATTTAGTTTTAAATAGGAATAATTTAGTTAATATTATTAATATTATTTAGATTTATTTTAAAGTTAGAGTTAGATAGGGTTAATATAGTTTTTATATATATATATATATATATATATATATATATATATATATATATATATATATATATATATATATATATATATATATATATATATATATATATATATATATATATATATACTATATTAACCCTAATGTAATTAGGGTTAATATAAGTGGCGGCGGTGTAGGGGGATTAGATAAAATAGCTGGTTACTTTGGGGCAATGCCCCGCAAAAGGCCCTTTTAAGGGCTGGTAATAGAGCTGGTTACTTTGGGGCAATGCCACGCAAAAAAGCCCTTTTAAGGGCTGGTAATAGAGCTGGTTACTTTGGGGCAATGCCACGCAAAAAGCCCTTTTCAGGGCTATTTGTAGGGTTAGACTTAGGTTTAGTGGTAGGGAAATTTTAGTATTTTAGGGGTTAATAAATTTAATATAGGTGGCGGCGGTATAGGGGGATTAGATTAGGGGTTACTAATTTTAATATAGGTGGTAGCGGTGTAGGGGGATCATATTAGGGGGTTAATATATTTAATATAGGTGGCGGCGGTGTAGGGGGATCATATTAGGGGGTAATATAGTTAAAATAGGTGGCGGCGGTGTAGGGGGCTCACATTAGGGGGTAATATAGTTTAAATAGGTGGCGGCAGGGTAGGGGGATCATATTAGGGGGTAATATAGTTTAAATAGGTGGCGGCAGGGTAGGGGGATAATATTAGGGGGTAATATAGTTTAAATAGGTGGCGGCGGGGTAGGGGGATCACATTAGGGGGTAATATAGTTTAAATAGGTGGCGGCGGTGTAGGGGCATCACAGAGGGTAATATAGTTTAAATAGGTGGCAGCGGTGTAGGGGCATCACAGGGGGTAATATAGTTTAAATAGGTGGCGGCGGTGTAGGGGATCACATTAGGGGGTAATATAGTTTAAATAGGTGGTGGCGGTGTAGGGGGATCATATTAGGGGGTAATATAGTTTAAATAGGTGGCGGCGTGGTAGGGGGCTCACATTAGGGGGTAAAACATTTAATGTAGCTAGCAGCGGTGTAGGGGGCTCACATTAGGGGGTGATACAGTTAATATAATATAGGTGGCGGCGGGGTCCGGGTGCGGCGGTTTAGGGTTTAATATATTTATTATTAGGAGTTAGAGGGGGGATTGCGGATAGAGGGGTATACGTGTCGGGCTATGTTTGGGAGGCGTGTTAGACAGTTACGGGTGATTTTATAACTTAGTCAGTTTTTTATGCGGCGGCAGTTTTTAAAGTGCCGTAAGTCACTGGCGACTCCAGAAATTTGTACTTATGCAGATTTCTGGACATCGCTAGTTTGTCAGACTTACGGCACTTTAGCATCTGACGGCGCCATATATAAGATAGCTCAAGTTGCGAGCTGAAACTATGGGTGGTGCAGGTTTCCACGCTTGCGCCGAAACCTGCGCCGTATATCGGATTGTGCCCCGTGTTGTATTGAATGTAATTCAGACACTTGTATACTGATTGCATTTGTAATATGCATGAAAGTGTTACATATTACAAATCCCTGTTTCAAATTATTTTGTAATCATCAGTTTTACTTCTTTCTGATAATTAAGGATCATTCTGAAATAATAAAATCTTCTTATACATGTTCAATGTCACCTATTTGTTTAATCCTCACAAGTGTTTGTGTGAAGATCGGTATAGGCAGCAGCAGTTGTGGCCAGGGGACAAGTTATGGGTTTAAATGAATATTAAACAGTGCTCATTTGGTAAAAACAAATATGCTAACTTAAAGTAAACATAAAAAGACACATCAGCAAACAACTTACTTGTTTTCTTGCATATTGAGCTTTTAGAAATTCTTACTGTAGCCACTGCTCTCAGTGTGATAATGGAGCTGACTGTTTGAAACTTTATAGTAAACCAGCTCATGTCATTTCAGATGTTTTATGACATCAGGCTAAGATAAACCTTCCTGCAGAGGCCTCCTTCTTGTAGGGCTGTGACAGGAAGTAATGAACACTGCACAAATAAGGTCACCAGATGTCTTCACCATCTTTTGGTCACTGGACACGATGGTAGGTGGGATCAGACAATCCCCTAAAAGCTCTTCTTTAGACCTTATTCTTGAACCTTGATTCCTGTCTTATGTGCAACCCAGAAATAATAGGAGTCATCATCTGATTTTTTTTTATATAAAATCAGGTGATTTGGGACCATGCTTTGCATGATATAGTGCCGAGCTTGTTATTTACACCTAGCCCTAGATTGATGGCATTTGTTATATGAATTAATGCCACTATTACCTGTTTACACATTTGTTTGCGGATTGCTTGCTATTGCTGATTATGTATATTCTTTAGATAAATGTGTAAGGCTGTGCCCTGTTACTGATATATTGGGGCCAATTTATCAATGTCTGTCCGACATGATACACTGTAGCGTTTCATGTCCGACAGACATCGCTGAATGCTTCACCAGAACTGCTTGGGCAATGCCGCCCCCTGCAGATTCACACTCATTCTGCTGCTAGCAGGGGGTGTCAATCAGCCCGATCGTATAGGATTGGGCAGATTGCAGACTGCAGCCTCAGAGGCAGCGGATCAGTTATGGAGCAGTGGTCTTAAGCTCCATTGTTTAGACATTTTGCCTTTTTTTTTTTTTTTATAAAATATTTTTAATTAATTGGAATATGTAGCAAATTCAACCAATTCACATGTAACTTTATATTTGTTATTTTAAGAGTGGACTAGATATTTTTTCCCCTAATATTAAAGCTGGTCGTTTACCATTGCATATAGATATTCAAGATATTTTTATGTCAGAATGAAGTCCAGGCTTACTTTAAGAGGCCCCTTGCATTGATGAAGAGCTAACAAAGATAAATAGCCCACCTTGGTGAAATTGGCAAAACCCTACTTATGCATCTCAGGCACCTCAACACCATCTGAGCGCTTCTCCTCTGCTGCAGGCAAAATAGCTTGCAAAAAAAGTATGCCAGCCTCAGCCAGGAGCATGTGGACATGTTGACATGTTTGCATTTCGATACAAAGTTTCTGAAAGAGTGAATAACAGAATGTTATAAACAGTGATAGTCTACCTCTTACTAGTTCTATCTCTTTTCAAACAGTTTGTGGATTTGTTTTACTTAATTATAAAAATGTGTTCTGCTGCTTAAAAAAATTGGACCAACAGTTCTGTTAATTTAAAGTTGTAACGGTTTAGTCTGAAGTTTATATTTATAACAATCAGTATGTGGATTTTATTTTAATTATAGGAAAAAATGATTTATTTATTTTTTATCCGATTAGTCGATTAATCGATAAAATAATCGACCGATTAATCGATTATGAAAATAATCGTTAGTTGCAGCCCTAATATATATATATATATATATATATATATATATATATATATATATATATATATATGCTCCCTTAAAAGGGACACAGAAGTAAATGCCATTTTAAGAGAATTTATTTTACTTCTGTTGTCAGATTTACTTCTTTCTCTTGTATCCTTTGTTGAATAACATTTCTAGGTAGGAGCAGCAGTGTACTACTGGGAGCTGGCTGGCGATTGGTGGTTACACATATTTGTCTCTTGTCACTGGCACACTAGATGTGTTCAGCTAGCTCCCACTAGTGCATTGCTGCTCTAGAGCTGACTTTAACTATGGGTCTTACCCTTTAGCTGGGGTTAAATACATAGTTAAATACAAGCATCAGTACAGTAAAAAAACGTTCTAACACATTACAGAATTTTTCTTTTGTACTTTCCATCCTTTTTTTACATTACATTCCAGGATTTTGTTCTGAAAACTGCTACATTAGTCCCACTTTGTTGAATTTTACGGATCATCATGAAAACACGTAAAGCAATGAAGGTTTCTGTGTAAATGAACACAACATAAATTTGGCTGAGGTATTTGCATCTATGTCACTCCTATACCCTTTATAATTGCTCCAGCTGTTTCATCTTCTACATCTCATGTCAATAAAACACGGAAGCAGATGGTTAGCTATTGATTATCTCAGCTGTATTACTTTATGTGCCAGTGATGGCAATAAGGCACCGCTGCAAGAGACACCTGATGGTCGATGTTTCTGAAGGTGACCCAGTTCCTCCTGCAGGTTTTTTATCTGTTTGCTATCTTAAAGGTGTATTGTCTCTGTATTGTCTCTGTATTGTCTCTGTATTGTCTCTGTATTGTCTCTGTATTGTCTCTGTATTGTCTCTGTATTGTCTGTGTATTGTCTGTGTATTGTCTGTGTATTGTCTGTGTATTGTCTGTGTATTGTCTGTGTATTGTCTCTGTATTGTCTCTGTATTGTCTCTGTATTGTCTGTGTATTGTCTCTGTATTGTCTCTGTATTGTCCTTGGTTTACCTTACACTTGTTTACTAGTGAATAATTGCTAACAAGTTGTTTTATGGCGTATTTAACCCCTTGTCTACCAGAGAAGGCTGTGATAAATAGCAATTCATTTAAAGGTTCATGATAACCACATTTTTATTTTATGGTTCAAAAAGAGAATACAATTTTCTTATATTATCATGTTTGTGTCATTCTCATGTTATTCTTTGTTGAAGAGATATCTAGATAGGTAGCGTTCATATATCTGTAGCACTAAATGACAGGAAATAGTGCTGCCATCTAGTGTTCTTGCTAATGTATATAACATTATTGCAAAACTGCTGCCATATTGTACAGCAGGCACATTCACACTCCTGAACTTATCGTCCTGCTTTTCAGCAAAGGATAACAAGAAAATGAAGAAAATGTGATACTTGGGGGGGTATTTATCAGAGAGTCAATCTCGGTGCATTCACTGGTGTCAATACGCTCGCCAGACATTGCTGCCATGGATCTGCATACTATACCCTTATTTATAAAAAAAAAAACATAAAAAATGCGCGCGTCAAGTACGGCGCGATGAGCATCGTACTGCTGTTAATTAACAGTCATCGATGTTGCAGTTATTCAGATTTTTCCCAACTTTATTTATACCATTTCATTACTGTCCATGAACAAGCACATTTCTCTAAAACTAATCTTATTTTTCATCCGTTAATGTCCAACAAATAGCTACATTTATTCCTGAACAAACAATATCTCATAGAAAGTTATTTTTATATTTATTTGTTATACAAAAAATCTGTTATATGATACTTTCACATAAATTAATGTGTATTTGTATTTCTAGAAGTCATGATATGCTTTTATCTCTTTTTTTTTATAAAAATTATTATTAATGCAATTAATATTTACATGTCCCCAATGTTGTCTTTCATATCTCTGTGTTTATTTATACCACTATATGTATATAATGTAAATGTATTATTATTATGAGCAGGATATAACATATAAATCAGGGTATTGCATGTATTTATTTGCAATCAATGGATATTTTAAGAGCTGGGACAGTTTTCTCTCTGTACCTGTGTAACCCCTCCTGATTGCAATCTAGTTTTAAACACCACCCCAACACAGGTGTGGGCTGGCATATAAGATGACATTTAGTACTGAAAAAGAAAGTCAAGAGAAGGAAGAAATACACTTAACATATCATGACAGTAAAGAGGTGATTTTAATGTCTGCTGTATCTGAATCCTGACAGTGTAATGTTAGGTGGGCTATCCCTTTGAGCTATCAGTTTAAGATTATATTAAATCAAACATCAATTCAAATTTTGAAATCATTGTCTAAAATATTACACTGTGTGTCCTAATGTCAGCATCAATGTTTATCTTTAATACTAATTTCACATATGCATACTTTCAAAGTATAATACACAATGTAATAAATGGCACAATTTCTGATGAGTGATCAATGACACAAGTATTGAGTAATTTGAATTGTTAGTGATAGTTTATAATGTGTATTTGAATCAGATTGGTTGATGTCATAAATCATGAGATTATACATATTCCAATCAAAAGTGGTTGAAAAATTCACTAGTGTGTAGGTTGTTTATGAGTTTGTGTCAACATTGGTGCAAAGTGGAGAGTGGGACTTGTATTACATGGCTTAAACATGGTGCAAATACATTTTTCACAAAAAATAAAAGGGAAGTTAGCTATATTATGTTGTGTATTTATTTCATTTTTATCTCTATATCTATTAGTACGACAAGTTTGGGGAAATAATATTGTCCCCTTGCTTTGTAATGAGAGACAAAGTTGTAACATAATCTATAAGTTGTAATGTATTTTTCATTTGTATCCCTATATCTACTAGTGCACCAAATGTGTAGCAATAATATTGTTTGATTTTGAAAGGGTATACAATTTTAATAAAGTTTCTAATTTACTTTTATTATGTAATATACTTCATTCTCTTGCAGCATCGAAAATAAGCTTTCTGTGTTTTTAGACTCCCATTGATTTCTATAGCATCCGCAGCCTCAAGGGTGGCGGATTGAAAACCAGGTACATACACTAAGTAGGAATAGACACGAGCGTACCTGTTAAATGATGCTTTGATAAATATCCCCCTAGAAGTTAGTTGGAAAGGTGTTTACAATGTAATGTTATATCTGAATCTTGAAAGAGAAATATTGTTTTTTATGTCCCTTTAAACTTTAATTTTCATCTAAAAAACATTTTGTATATAATACAATAGAGGAGAAATTCTGAATTTCTATCCCTGTCAGTTATTGGCCCTTTGCCATTTTGTTTTCCAAGATGGTTACTTGGTGCAGCCAGAAAATGTAGAGAAGAAAACGATTGGATTCTCAAACCTCTAACAAAATTATACTGTGATGATCTGGGTACATCAAGTGTCAAAACAATTGCATCCCACTTCAGAATATAAAGTGTCACTTATTTTTAATAAGACTGATTAAAGTGACATAAAACATGTTGAATTACAAGACTTTTCTGTAGTATTGTAATACATAAACATATCAGTTAAATGTGAAAATGTTTGCAATACATTAACACCTGTTTTTTTTTTTTTTTTTTTTTTTTTTTTAATTGTTTTTTTTTAGTGGCCAAATGTTCCCAACCCCCATAACTTGATTTATTTTGAGGAGATTGTTACTGAAGTGCACAAGGCTTGCCACTGTTGTGTTGTTAGCAAAGCTTGCATTAGTCTGCAATATTTTATTTTATCACCTTTGCTGATACCAATTAGGGATAGAATATATATATATATATATATATATATATATATATATATATATATATATATATATATATATATATATATATATATATATATATATACACACAGACATACACCTATATCAAAATAACAAGAGTATTGCCTTGAGCAATGATACTTTTTTATTGAGTTTTTTTATTGATTATAATCTGTAAATTCCATCAAATTGGTCAGTATTGCTTCAGACTTGAAAAAGGAAGACATTCTTCCGAAAACTTGTCATCTTATAAATGTATAGTTAGTCCAATAAAAAAAGTATCTTTGCTCAATGCAATACTCTTGTTATTTTGATATCTAAATCTCTGGACTAACATGGCTACTCCAATCATTGTGACTATAGTATATACATATACACACACACACACACGACAGAAGGTATTGGTGCACATCCATTTGCAAATAAACCACACATTTTTAAAAGTTGCAAATAAATGCCTGCATAAAACACCTCTGCTTTTATAGTAAGATTTGGATCTTAGTCACACAATATGGCCATATTCTGCTTAGCCAGTCACCAACTTACAAGGTGTCCCAATTTTGACTGGTCTTTACACTACAGTACTTTGCCTTTATGACACTCCCTGGCTTTATATATACAACTCAATTACACTATCATGAGAACACCTGAGCTTGGAGTCCTTTATCCAATCAGAGATCAGTCTCCCTTTTTTTAAATACAAATCCACAAAGTTTGGTTTAGCGCACTTTACAAAAGTTTATATACATCGTTGGGAGTGCTGCCAATGAGACTGAATAGTTACATAATATCATAAGAGAAAAAAGCAAGAATGATTAAGCCCATCAAGACAAAGCATTATAGTGTTAGGACCAGTCAACATTGGGACATCCTTGTAAGTTGGTGACTGGCTAAGCAGAATATGGCCGTATTGTGTGACTAAGATCCCAATTTAATATAAATGCAGAGGTGTTTTTTGCAGGCAATTTTTTGCAGCATTAAAAAATGTGGTGTTTATTAGCAAGTGGGTGTGCCAATACCCCCTGTTTTGTGTAAATATTCTGTCTTATTGGCAGCACTTCCCAAAGATTTATATAAACTCCTTGTAAACCAAACTATATATATTATATATATATATATTATATATATATATATATATATATATATATATTATATATATATATATATAATATATATATAAAAAAAATGTGTGTGTGTGTATTGGCCAAATGCTGTAACTAACTGTAACATAGGCTTGTCTGGGGAAAATTGCATGAGTCACTGAAAGCTGTACAGCTGGCTATGAGTGACTGTGAGCATGCTGAGCTGTTAGTTGTGCAGGGTCATGGGATGTGTACACAGGCCAGTTTGAGAGAACAGGCTATTTCTGTGTTATGTATGTGTTTAGGGAAATTCCAAAGGGCCTGTATCACCCTTGTTTGTATCTCAGTTTGTTTTGATGAAGGAATGCATTGTGTGGCTGTAGGTTAGGAACCCAGAGAGGAAGAGATGGGCCTATCACCATTTTGCCAAATGCTATCACTAACTCCTCCATTTTGTTTTTAATCCAGCTGTGTTCTTTCAAAAGAATGCAATACTTTCTCAGTTATGTATGTGTGTATGTATATATATATATATATATATATATATATATATATATATATATATATATATATATATATATATATATATATATATATATATATATATATATATATATATATATATATATATACATACATATACATATATATATATATATATGTGTGTGTACAGTGGATATGAAAAATCTACACACCCCTGTTAAAATGTCAGATTTTTGTGATGTAAAAAAATGTGACAAAGATAAATCATTTCAGATTTTTTTTCACCTTTTAATGTGACCTATAAACTGTACAACTCAATTGAAAAACAAACTGAAAACTTTTAGGTGGAGGGAAGTAAATATAAAAAAACTAAAATAGTATGGTTGCATAAGTATGCACACCCGTAAACTAAGACTTTGTTGAAGCATCTTTTGATTTTGACGTGGACTCCATGCACACTTGCCCTTAGAGAGATACAACTGCACCTCACTGACGAGGCCCATAGGAGGCCGAAACGATCGTCTGGGGTTGTTACTTCCCTTGTTCAGAGAAGAATTGCCTGGTATTTCGGCGCTGGACTGTAATTGGGCAGGGTCAGACTGATATGTTTCAGGATATTTTTTCTCTGTGAAGGGGCGTAGTGTGCAAAAAGAACTGGCACCCTGAGGAATTCAATAAAAATGAACATGCATGGAAGTTATTCCAGCTTCTGTTCTATCTCATGGAGTGCTGTTCTCTCTCTTTGACTTTTGATTTTATTACAGCACTCAGTCTTTTTGGGTATGAGTCTATCAGCATGACACATGTTGACTGGGCAAGATTTGCACACTCTTCTTTGCAAAAACACTCCAAATCTGTCAGATTGCGAGGGCATCTCCTGTGTACAGCCCTCTTCAGATCACCCCACAGATTTTCGATCGGATTCAGGTCTGGGCTCTGACTAGTCCATTCCAAAATTTTAATCTTCTTCTGGTGAAGTCATTCTTTGTTGATTTGGATGTATGTTTTGGGTCATTGTCATAATGAAACATGAAGTTCCTATTCATGTTCAGCTTTCTAGCAGATGCCTGAAGGTTTTGTGCCAATATTGACTGGTATTTGGAACTGTTCATAATTCCCTCTACCTTAACTAAGGCCCAGTTCCAGCTGATGAAAAACAGCCCCAAAGCATGATGCTGCCACCACCATGATTCACTGTGGGTATGGTGTTCTTTTGGTGATGTGCAGTGTTGTTTTTGCGCCAAACATATCTTTTGGAAATATGGCCAAAAAATTCAACCTTGGATTCATCAGATCATAACACCTTTTCACACATGCTTTTGGGAGACTTCAGATGTGTTTTTGCAAAATTTAGACAGATAGAAAAGGCTTCCGTCTTGCCACTACGGGAGATTATTGTCACATGTACCACACAGCCAGTACTTGCCAGTTATTTCTGCAGCTCCTTTAATATTGCTGTAGACCTCTTGGCAGCCTCCCAGACCATTTTTTTTCTCATCTTTTCATCAATTTTGGAGGGACGTACAGTTATTGGTAATGTCACTGTTGCGCCATATTTTCTCCACTTGATGATGACTGTCTTCACTGTGTTCCATGGTATATCTAATGCCTTGGAAATTCTTTTGTACCCTCTCCTGACTGATACCTTTTAACAATGAGATCCCTCTGATGCTTTGGGAGATCTCTGCGGACCATGGCTTTTGCTGTAGGATTCATCTAAGAAAATGTCAGGAAAGACCATCTAGAAAAGCTAAACTTTATTTGGGGTTAATCAGAGGCACTTTAAATGATGACAGGTGTGTACTGACTCCTTCCTATTTAACATGATTTTGAATGTGATTGCTTAATTCTGAACACAGCTACATCTTCAGTTATAACCACATTATTTTAGTTTTTTTGTTTACTTACCTCCTCCTAAAATATTTAGTTTGTTTTTCAATTGAGTTGGAAAAAGTTCTGAAATTATTTATCTTTGTCTCATTTATTTACATTATATATATATATATATATATATATATATATATATATATATATATATATATATATATATATATATATATATATAATATATATATATATAGTATATATAATATATATATATATTAGGTGTAAGATCAAGCAGTAGGATCAACAGTTCTTTGGGCAACATCTTTCTTTACCTAATGTGATATACAGCTTTAATGAAAACTTAGGTGTGATTATCACTTAAACAGTTCTTCAACCTGAGACAGTAACACCACTAGACCAGCCTTTGATTGATTTGTTCTGCTTAAAAACAAAATGTAGAATAGTAATTCAATAGTAATCAGACAACTGTAACTAGGTCTAAAGCTACTGAAAGCAAACAGCTATAAATTTCCTTTGACGGTCTGTATAGTAATTTGACAAGGCCATATACCCATGGGATATTCTTTAGGGGTGGAAGGCTCTGCATTCATTTAACAAATAAATGCACGGTGCTTTCTATTCTACATAATTTAAAAAATGAGTTTTATATTTATAATGAAATGTTTAATGATTGATGACAATGTGTTGTATATTTAGAGGCTATAGTTTTTAGGTTGAAGTTTAGGTTCTCGGCTTTCTACGAGAGAGAGTTCCAGGTTCCCAAGGGGCTTGGATAAAGCATATTCATGTAGATTTTTCTTTTTTTTTTTTAAATAAGTGTTCCTGAACCAAGCAAATCCATGTGTAAGGAGTGTGAGGTAGAATCTAGGAAACTGTTATTAAAAATGTGACATCCCTTTATAAAAAATACAATAAAATTAAAGCTACAGTATATTGCTCAAACCTTATAAAAAAAAATGGGGGGGGGGGGAATTGCTGCCCATCTATCAAAGGTGACACTTTTTAAGGTATACTTTGGACATTGAGAACAGCTATTTGTGCCCAGTAAAATATATATAATTTTTGTGCCTTAAGTGTTGTCTCTCATGTATCCTGGTTAAGCATGTTGTACATATTTCCCTGACTTGTGGGACACTTTTTTTCATTGCTGTAGTATGTCCAAACTTCAAAGCTGCTCGGAAAAGCCTAGGGAGTACCTTTTTATTTGCTTATTTCTGTGCACAAAACAAAGAAGATGTAAAGGTGTACGGAGGGGGTGTAAAATAGATAAAACTAATAAACTAGCATTATTAATCTAAATTTGCAGCAGAATATGAGGTCCCAACCATACCTTTTTGCCACTTTATATCTAATTTTGAGGTAATAATGTTTTCAACCCTCAGTTTTATGTCCAACCCAACATAGCTAGCCTTGAAATGCTGTGACCTTTACTTTACCTGTTTTCCATTTTTACATGACTATCACAGTAGCTTTAACTTCCGAGACTCCTTAATTTTTATTCCTTGCGTGCTCATGTATCTACAGAATACATGCAGATGCCGTATGTCATTTAATTTTTAGTACACTACATCAAATAAAGTTCTAACTGACTAGAAAACTAGAAGAGAAATGTGCTATGAAAATGTATCTAGACAGCGTGCAGGGAAAAAAAATAGATAAAACAATATGAGCCAGTCAGAATATTTAAGGAGCCAGATAGATAAGATCATTAAACATTTTTAGAAACCAGAATTATCATTTTAGAATGCCAGGCTTCTGGAGTTTGTTCAACTATGTCTGTTAAACAATGAAATATCATTAAACAAGTCTTTTTGGGTCTATTTTAAAAAAGATAATTAGGCCATTGGCATTTCAATCTCCACATAGCTTGGTCAGAACTGGTTTGTGAAGTCTACAGTATTTCCCTGTGCCTTTCGCCAGTTTGTCCACTCAGCAGGTCAGGGAAGAGAAAGACATCAGGTCTAAATTAGGCCGACGGGCACCGATAAAAGTTCTGCTGATATCTGGCTCTTTCAGAAGGGCTAAGAGCACAAATTGCCATAATCTGTGTCAACCATGAAGAGAGAACCTTTGAGAAACTTTCAGTCACCTGTGTCCCTATATCTCACACATTATCGCAGCGCAGCCTCTGCTACCGCAGATAACCAGCCGCAACAGCTCAGGCAAATCTTGAATACAACTCTGAATTATAAATAAATTCTGACTCATACTAAGAGGTCTGCTTTATTCTATACTTTGGTTGTATATTTATTTACTTTCATTCACCTACTCTTTATAGAACCCCTTTTTTTCATACTGCTTCTCAACTAGAAAGCACTTTTCCCTCATATTTACTTATTTGTATGATTGTTTTCTAGCTAGTAGCATCTACACATTCAGTATACCTCAATGATTCATTTTTATTGCTTTGGAATGAAAGATTTTGCACACTTTAAAATCCTCCTGTTAAAATAAATGTAGTGACTATCTTTTAAACGTTAAAGGGATACTAAACCCATTTTTTTTTCTTCATGGTTCAGATAGATCAGACAAATTTAGCAATTTTCATAATTTACCTCCTATAATCACTTTTCTTTTCATGCTCTTGGTCTATCTTTATTTGAAAAGCAGGAATCTAAGCATTAGGAGCTGGGGGCCCCCCTAATTTTGGTTCAGCACCTGAGGAGTGTGCATGCTAATGTGTTGCTAAATGTGGCATTGACATATTTTCTAAAAAGGTACAGGAATCCATATGAAACATAGTGCAGAACATTTTTTCCAACATTTACTGTTCTTTATGTAGCCACAAAGCCATTGCAGAGGGACATTAAAGGGACACTCAAGTCAAAATTAAACTTTATTCATGATTCAGATAAAGCAGCAATTTTAAAGAACTTTCTAATTTAGCTCCATTAACAAAATGCACAGTCTTTTCATATTTACAATTTTTGAGTTATCAGCTCCTACTGAGCATGTGCAACACTTCCCAGAATATACATATATGCATTTGTGATTGGCTGATGGCTGTCACATGATACAGGGGGGAGTGGAAATAGACATAACTTTGGAATTTGTCAGAAAAAAAATCTACTACTCATTTGAAGTTTCAGACTAAGAACTATTGCATTGCCTTTTTATCATGCATTTGTTGATTATGCAGATCTACTGTATTTACTGGTCCTGTATCTGGCATGTGCAAGCTTTGATTTTTATTTCACCATTCAGAGGGAAACA
>NC_069506.1:308247604-308290104 GCF_027579735.1 Bombina bombina
GAAGACTATCAAGGCCTTCTGGAGTGCAACGTACTCTCCAGTGTCACAAAGCTATGCCTCAGACTATGAGGACTCCAGCATAATAATGACCCAACACATGCCTCAAAAAGCATCCAAGAATGGTGAGAAGAAAATATTAGGCCAAAGTGTCCACTGTGAGTCTAGATCTGCATCCGATCAAACATCTGTGGAAAGAGCTACATCTCTCAGTTGGTAGAACCCATCAAACCTGAGAAAAGGGAAGCAGTTTGCTCAAGAAGAGTGGGGCAAAATCCCAGTGTAAATGTGTAGAAATCTTATTCAGATTGCAGTTATTGGGGCCAGTTTATCAATATCTGTTCAACATGATACACTGTAGCGTACCATATCTTACAAACATCACTGAATGCATTTAACATTGCACAAGCAGTTCACCAGAACTGTTGTGCAATGCTGCTCCCTGCAGGTTCTCGGCCAATCGGTTGCTTGCAGGGGGTGTCAATCAGCCTGATCATATAGGATCTGGCAGATTGCAGGCCGCAGCCTCAGAGGCAAGTGGACCAGTTAAGACCCCTGCTTCATAGCTGCTGTTTCCGGCGAGCCTGAAGGCTCACGCAGAAACAGGGGCATCAAGCTCCATTCAAAGCTTGATAATTCGGCCCCATTGTCTCCATAGGCTGTGCTATTAAATATTAGGTTAAGAGTAACAATATTTTTGTGTGTTCCATTCTCATTTGTTTTAGTGTTAAAAGTAATATGTAAAGTCATAAACCAAGTGAAGTTTCTGTTCTATTACATTTGAAATAAAGAATGGTGGATGCTAAATACTTTTGTAAAATGTTATTCAGTTCACAGAAAATTGTGCATTTTCCTAGAAAAATGGAAGGGTACCAATACTTACGACCACATCTGTGTGCTTTTAAACAAAGGTTATCAGGAGAAAAAAGCAAATTGGTTGTTTAAAATTGCTTCCTCTATCTGAAGCATTAAATGCAGCTTTGGGGTTTTATGTCTCTAAACTTTTATGATTCCAATTTTAAACAACTTTCCAGTTTGCTTCTATTATAAAAATTGGTTTGTTTCTTTGGTATTCTTTGTTAAAGAGCATACTCAAGTAGGCTCAGAAGTGTGTACATTTCTTGAGCACTATAGGGCAGCAGTGTTTGAATTTTCTTATCCTTCTGCCCTCTAGTGCTCAGCAATGAATAACATTGTTAAAACCATTGTTGCAAACACTGCTGCTATAGAGTAGTCAGGGCATGTGCACACTCCTGAACATATCTAGGTAAGCTCATCAACAAAGTATACTAAGAGAACAAAGTAGGTTGTTTAAAACTGTATGCTCTATTTCAATCATGAAATTTTAATTTTGACTTTCATTTCCCTTTTAAATGGCTTCCTTGTCTAGCAAAAATCCTGAAATTGTGATTTTAAACTAATTTATGTAGTACGATTTTAGGTGTCACTCTCATGTATGATTTATTAGGCACACGTACCACTGAGCAATCATTGGGATCAATACAAATCAAGTAGTTGTACAAAGTAACTTGAATGGGTTTAATTCTATTATAATAATAATAATCTATTATTTAACAAGTTTTAGGTTTTTCACATTGAAACAAAATTCACGCAGAATTTGGGCTTTTGTATTTGAAATGTTTTGGCATCTTGGCTCCTCATGCAACATTTTTCAGTATAAATATTTTTACATAAGTTGAGTGTACAAGGCTAGTCATTGTCATTATGTTAGTTTAAAATGCATTGTTTTGCAGTTGTTGACTCTTTTAAAACCAATTAAGGATAGATGTGTAGCAGGGTTAGCCTTGATACATCTGTAGTGTACATTACCAGTTCTGGGAATTAGAAAATCCACAATTTTTAAGTGATTTTTACTATACACAAATCAACATTTTATATTAAATTATTAACATGTTTACTGCCCCTTTATATACTAATATCAGAATTGTTTTATTTGATATTGGTTGAATACATATATTAATAATATTTACTGAGCTAGTCACCATGTTTCATTTTTGCTATTTTATTTTGCCTCTGTTAAATTTTGAGAAAACTCCAGGAACTTCCTTGGAAAGCCTATAAAATCCTTTTTATTATTAGGTTTTTTTTCCTGTCATATCACACATTTAATTGAAGTGGCTTTACTAATTAGAAACATTTGCTCTGCTAATAGATTGGGATGGCTTAGAAATGGAAATACAATAACCTAAGCTTGCTTGCAATTTGCTAGATTTAGAGTTTTGCGGCCAAAGGGGTGTGTTAGCTACGCGTGTTTTTTCCCCCCCGCACCTTTTAAATAACACTGGTATTTAGAGTTCTCTGAAGGGCTGCGTTAGGCTCCAAAAAGTGAGCGTAGAGGCATATTTACCGCCACTTCAACTCTAAATACCAGCGTTGCTTACGGTAGCGGCCAGCTGGAAAAACGTGCTCATGCACGATTCCCCCATAGGAAACAATGGGGAAGTTTGAGCTGCAAAAAAACCTAACACCTGCAAAAAAGCAGCGTTCAGCTCCTAACGCAGCCCTATTGTTTCCTATGGGGAAACACTTCCTAAGTCTGCACCTAACACCCTAACATGAACCCCGAGTCTAAACACCCCTAACCTTACACTTATTAACCCCTAATCTGCCGCTCCCGCTATCGCTGACCCCTGCATATTATTATTAACCCCTAATCTGTCGCTCCGTACACCGCCGCCACCTACATTGTACCTATGTACCCCTAATCTGCTGCCCCTAACATTGCCGACCCCTATATTATATTTATTAACCCCTAATCTGCCCCCCCCCCCCAACGTCGCCGCTACCTTACCTACACTTATTAACCCCTAATCTGCCGACCGGACCTCGCCGACACTATAATAAATGTATTAACCCCTAAACCGCCTCATTCCCGCCTCACAAACCCTATAATAAATAGTATTAACCCCTAATCTGCCCTCCCTAACATCTTTGACACCTAAATTCAAGTATTAACCCCTAATATGCCGACCGGACCTCGCCGCTACTCTAATAAATGTATTAACCCCTAAAGATAAGTCTAACCCTAACTAACACCCCCCTAAGTTAAATATAATTTTTATCTAACAAATAAATTAAATCTTATTAAATAAATTATTCCTATTTAAAGCTAAATACTTACCTGTAAAATAAACCCTAATATAGCTACAATATAACAATAATTATATTGTAGCTATTTTAGGATTTATATTTATTGTACAAGCAACTTTGTATTTATTTTAACTAGGTACAATAGCTATTAAATAGTTATTAACTATTTAATAGCTACCTAGTTAAAATAATAACAAAATTACCTGTAAAATAAATCCTAACCTAAGTTACAATTAAACCTAACACTACACTATCAATAAATAAATTAACTAAACTACCTACAATTACCTACAATTAAATCAACTAAACTAAATTACAAAAAAAAAAAACACTAAATTACAAAAAATAAAAAAAGATTACAAGAATTTTAAACTAATTACACCTACTCTAAGCCCCCTAAAAAAAAACAAAGCCCCCCAAAATAAAAAAATGCCCTACCCTATTCTAAAATAAAAAGTTAACAGCTCTATTACCTTACCAGCCCTTAAAAGGGCTTTTTGCGGGGCATGCCCCAAAGAAATCAGCTCTTTTGCCTGTAAAAAAAAAAAAAACCCCCCCAAAATTACAACCCACCACCCACATACCCCTAATCTAACCCAAACCCCCCTTAAAAAAACCTAACACTAAGCCCCTGAAGATCTCCCTACCTTGTATTCACCCAGCCGGGTATCACCGATCCATCCAGAAGAGGTCCTCCAGAAGGTCCAAGTCTTCATCCTATCCGGCCAGAAGAGGTCCTCCAGAGGCTCGGAAGTCTTCATCCAGGCGGCATCTTCTATCTTCTTCCATCCGGAGCGGAGCGGTCCATCTTGAAGCAGCCGGCGCGGATCCATCCTCTTCTAACGACGTCTAAGTCCGAATGAAGGTTCCTTTAAATGACGTCATCCAAGATGGCGTCCCTCGAATTCCGATTGGCTGATAGGATTCTATCAGCCAATCGGAATTAAGGTAGGAAAAATCTGATTGGCTGATTGAATCAGCCAATCAGATTCAAGTTCAATCGATTGGCTGATCCCAATCAGATTGAGCTCGCATTCTATTGGCTGTTCCGATCAGCCAATAGAATGCAAGCTCAATCTGATTGGCTGATTGGATCAGCCAATCCGATTGAACTTGAATCTGATTGGCTGATTCAATCAGCCAATCAGATTTTTCCTACCTTAATTCCGATTGGCTGATAGAATCCTATCAGCCAATCGGAATTCGAGGGACGCCATCTTGGATGACGTCATTTAAAGGAACCTTCATTCGGACTTAGGACGTCGTTAGAAGATGGATCCGTGCCGCTGCTTCAAGATGGACCCGCTCCGGATGGAAGAAGATAGAAGATGCCGCCTGGATGAAGACTTCCGAGCCTCTGGAGGACCTCTTCTGGCCGGATAGGATAAGACTTCGGACCCTCTGGAGGACCTCTTCTGGACGGATCGGTGATACCCGGCTGGGTGAATACAAGGTAGGAGATCTTCAGGGGCTTAGTGTTAGGTTTTTTAAGGGGGTTTGGGTTAGATTAGGGGTATGTGGGTGGTGGTTGTAATGTTGGGGGGGTATTGTATGTTTTTTTACAGGCAAAAGAGCTGATTTCTTTGGGGCATGCCCCGCAAAAAGCCCTTTTAAGGGCTGGTAAGGTAATAGAGCTGTTAACTTTTTATTTTAGAATAGGGTAGGGCATTTTTTTATTTTGGGGGCTTTGTTATTTTTTTAGGGGGCTTAGAGTAGGTGTAATTTTTTTGTAATAATTATTTTTTGTAATTTAGTTTAGTTGATTTAATTGTAGGTAATTTAGTTAATTAATTTATTGATAGTGTAGTGTTAGGTTTAATTGTAACTTAGGTTAGGATTTATTTTACAGGTAATTTTGTAATTATTTTAACTAGGTAGCTATTAAATAGTTAATAACTATTTAATAGCTATTGTACCTAGTTAAAATAAATACAAAGTTGCCTGTAAAATAAATAAAATCCTAAAATAGCTACAATTAATTATTTGTTATATTGTAGCTATATTAGGGTTTATTTTACAGGTAAGTATTTAGCTTTAAATAGGAATAATTTATTAATAAGATTTAATTTATTTTGTTAGATAAAAATTATATTTAACTTAGGGGGGTGTTAGTGTTAGGGTTAGACTTAGCTTTAGGGGTTAATACATTTATTAGAGTAGCGGCAGGTCCGGTCGGCAGATTAGGGGTTAATACTTGAAGTTAGGTGTCAAAGATGTTAGGGAGGGCAGATTAGGGGTTAATACTATTTATTATAGGGTTTTTTAGGCGGGAGTGCATCGGTTTAGGGGTTAATACATTTATTATAGTGGGGCGAGGTCCTCGGCAGATTAGGGGTTAATAAGTGTAGGTAAGGTAGCGGCGACGTTGGGGGGCAGATTAGGGGATAATAAATATTATGTAGGTGTCGGCTATGTTAGGGGCAGCAGATTAGGGGTACATAGGGATAATGTATGTGGCGGCGGTTGGCAGATTAGGGGTTAAAATATTTATTAGAGTGGCAGTGATGTGGGGGGGGCTCGGTTTAGGGGTACATAGGTAGTTTATGGTTGTTAGTGTACTTTAGAGCAGTGATTTTTAACTCTTTTTTTTTGCAGTGGCACACTTTTTTACATTAAAAAATCCTGTGGCACACCACCATCCCAAAATTTTAAAAAATCACACATTGTAGCCTAATACAGCATATATATATACACATACACACAAACACACGCATACTGTATGTATTGTGCTGTTATGCCATGCCTCCTACAAACTACCCCTGCACTGGGAGTAAAAAACAAGCAAAGTTTAAAAAATATGTCACACTGTTGTCAGTCTGCCGTGGCACACCTGAGGATCTCTCACGGCACACTAGTGTGCCACGGCACACTGGTTGAAAAACACTGCTTTAGAGCACAGTAGTTAAGAGCTTTATATACCGTCGTTAGCCCATAAAGCTCTTAAAGGGACAGTCTAGGCCAAAATAAACTTTGATGATTCAGATAGAGCATGCAATTTTAAACAATTTTTCAATTTACTTTTATCACCAATTTTGCTTTGTTCTCTTGGTATTCTTGGTTGAAAGCTTAACCTAGGAGGTTCATATGATAATTTTTTTAGACCTTGAAGCCCACCTCTTTCAGGTTGCATTTTAACAGTTTTTCACCACTAGAGGGTGTTAGTTCACATATTTCATATTGATAACACTGTGCTCGTGCACGTGAAGTTATCTGGGAGCAGGCACTGATTGGCTAGACTGCAAGTCTGTCAAAATAACTGAAAAAAGGGGCAGTTTGCAGAGGCTTAGATACAAGATAATCACAGAGGTTAAAAGTATATTATTATAACTGTGTTGGTTATGCAAAACTGGGAAATGGGTAATAAAGGGATTATCTATCTTTTAAAACAATAAAAATTCTGGTGTAGACTGTACCTTTAAGTCCTGCCTTTTTTTCTGCGGCTTGAGTTTTATCGTTAGAGTTCTAACGCTCACTTCAGCCAAGACTCTAAATACCGGCGTTAGGAAGATCCCATTGAAAAGATAGGATACGCAATTGGCATAAGGGGATCTGCGGTATGGAGAAGTCGCGGCTGGAAAGTGAGCGTTAGACCCTTTTCCTGACTGACTCGCGGGCGATAAAAAGCAGCGTTAGGACCCCTTGATGCTACTTTTGAGAACTCTAAATCTAGGCAAATATTTTGCATGGGTCTATTGATGGGGTGGAATGGGGACACAGTTGTTATTCAATTTAAATATTTTGTCCTGAATGTGGATTTGGTTTTTAACCAGTATGATTGGTGTTGCAAACATTTATAAATCCACTACATTTTGAGACCAGTGATGATGAGTTAGATACGAGCCAGAAGTCTGCTGCATTCACCTAACAGTGGTTTAGAGAAT
This sequence comes from Bombina bombina, assembly GCF_027579735.1. Taxonomy (NCBI): domain Eukaryota; kingdom Metazoa; phylum Chordata; class Amphibia; order Anura; family Bombinatoridae; genus Bombina; species Bombina bombina. Next base: position 308,254,594 of record NC_069506.1, read on the forward strand.
TGTGGCTCAGGTTCATTGTTAAAGGAATAGAAAAGCCAACACTAAACTTGCATGATTCAGATAGAGCATGTCATTTTAATCCCACTCCTTTTTTCAAATATACATTGTTCTCTTGGTATCCATTGTTGATGTAAATATCCTACACTAGTGGTAGCTCCTAGCTGGTGATTGGTGCCTGCACACAGTAGTGCATTGCTGCTCCTTCAGCAAGGATATCAAGGGAACAAAGCCAATTTGATAATAGAAATACATTGTAAAGCTTTTTCAAATTCTATTTTCTATCTGAATCCTGAAATATTGGGTTTCAGCTCCCTTTAATACTTTCATTGTGCCTTACCTTGTATCATTTACTGACTTTTTTAGTTGTAACGTCTATTAAACAGCTTCCTACACATGTTCAGTCTATCTATTCAGCTGTCAGACAGACTGGTGTGTCCGCTCAATCTCAGGAAATGTATCCAGACCTTCAGTCAATACAGGTTACATTGTTATTCATGACTAACTAGCCAGGAGTCTGCAGGGCAACTTGACAAAACTACTGTAATGGCCTTTTGCTAAGAGAGCCAGAGCATAAAATACCCCCCCCCCCATGCTAGAATCTCAGAGGTTTAATGAATCCAGGCCACATATTGTATTATGTTCAGACAAAATAAAACCAGTCTGTAAAAGAGAGTAAAGTGTGAAATGCCTGTGCTGCAGAATAAAATGTAAGCGTAGTGAATTATAGCTATTATTTTTCATGTTTAGACTAAGATTACTCTTTTGGATGCATGAAAGGAAAAACCTTACTCTGACCTGACCCTCTAAGGACCACTAATCTGTTTCTCTCTTAGCTTATTTAGCTGTTTTGTCAATACAGCCAACACATGATTGAGCTGAGTTTTGTTCAAGAATAAGTGACTTATACAGATGGATAGCTATTTACTCCTTAATATATGGCCTACAATTTCTTACCTCTAAAGTACTGCATCTTGCTAAAGAAGTGATCTTCCCCGTAGGAACATAAACATTTTCTTGATAAATTATATTTAAAAGAGGCTTTGGTTCATTGCCAAAGAAAAAATTTTGCAGGTCCATTTGCTTAACAAATGTGTGTCTTAGACGCATTGCAGGACCCATTTAGAAGATCCAGGGTTAATAGAAACTGGATTTGCAGTTTACTGTTAGAGAATGTTCCATACAGTTTCTGCTGAGTCGAGCTGTTCAGAACCCACAAGGGAGAAACTCAGCCCATAAAAAATAACCCAGAACTTGTTAAATGCTGACACTGACTAATATGGCTCAGACACCTACCCCCTTATGTGTCTTCTCCCCTACACTCCCTTCTCGATTTCCTAACATCCAGAGGGAGGCAGAGACAAGCCTACCCATCTGCCATATACCCCAAGGATAGAAACGTGTTCAGTGGTAGGGAATGTGACACAGGGACCTCACTGTAAATACTGCAAACCCCTTACTCCATTTAACCAGACAAATTGCTTTATTGAGGTGACCTTCTGCAGCACTTTATGGTCTGCTATTTACTGTAATTCATACTACCATTTCTCCCCAGAGATAACTGCTGATAAATTTACAGGTTTTTGTTATGACCTCTTTTTAAAACGTCCTTTCATATAAATTGAAGAACTAAAGCGTGTGGAACCAGTTGCTGGGTATTGTACTCTCGAAAGACTATAGCAAGCAGCTGAACTCTGGTTTTTTTTTGTTTTTTTTGAGAGAGAAAATATTTAAATATATTTAAGGGACCTTATGCTCAGAATTGAAATACACTTCAGTGAATTGCACAAATTATTATCAGATTATCAGCTATGCTTCTAGTAAAAGCTATGACTGTTTTCAGTGATAGCTATTATTGTGCAAGCATGGTGCATATTTTTTGTTTGCTAATTTAAGGACAGTAATGTCTCTTTAAATTCCCAATCCTTATATATGTTTAAAAAGGTTCTTTTGTAATCAGAATATGTTATCTGAAATCTAGTATACTTGTAAATAGGGACATGTAGATCTAGTTAACTGAAATAGGGGACATAATTTATTTTTAATACATCTAAGCTCACATGAGAATACGTTTATGAATCTGCTTGTGAATGTTCCACAGATGCAAACAGTTATCTGTTGTTTATTAGTATATGAGTCATGTGGGGGAGTGGCACTCAGTGTGTTGCAGATAGTGATAGGTAGAGGGACAGTATGCCATTTTAAACAACGTTCCAATTTGCTTCTAATATCTAATTTGCTTCATTGTCTTGCTTTTAGTTCTTGAAAAGCATATCTAGGTAGGCTCAGGGACAGCAATGCATTGCTGGGAGCTAGCTGCTGATTGGTTGCTGCAAATATTGGCCTCTTGTCATTGGCTCATCATATGTGTTTAAAAAGCTTTGAGTAAAGCACATTTCATTATAAAAACAAACTGGAAAGTTTTATTCTTTCTGATTTTTGATAATATATATATATATATATATATATATATATATATATATATATATATATATATATATATATATATATAATGTATTCAGATGTATATAGGATTATATACTTAGAAAAAAAATGTTTGTTTTGTCTTTAAGAGAAGAACATAGTTCTGTAAAAAAAATATTAAAAATTATATTGCATGTGTCAAGATTTTTGAATGGAAAGGGCTCAAATGTGTACGTATATGTGTATATATATATATATATTATATAATATATATATATATATATATATATATATAATATATATATAAAAAACACACAGAGAAAACCCAGCACTCACTTACAAGCTCTCAGCTAAGATTTAAAAGCAAAAATGGAAAGGTTAGTCACCGCATCTGGCCAAATGGGACAAGCTCAGGTACCACGTCAAGGTCCTCTCCAATACCTGAGACCCTAAAACAGCCACACAATGCAAGCTTTCAAATCCAAACAAACTGAAAAGAAGGGAAGGGTGCACAGGAATATGTAACCACCCTAGACATATACAAAACACGGAAGGGAACTGCACTCTCATACCGGACCGGGTACACATCCCATGACCCTGCAACATGCTCAGCCCTGGGTGCCACTGGCACTCACAGGAAGCTGTGCTGTCCCCAGAGCCACAAGCAGTTAACCCCAGACAAGTCTGGGTGCAAGAACCATAGGGAAAATTACAAAAGACATTAATACAACACACAGAGAAAACCCAGCACTCACTTACAAGCTCGGTGTACCCGGTCCGGTATGAGAGTGCAGTTCCCTTCCGTGTTTTGTATATGTCTAGGGCGGTTACATATTCCTGTGCACCCTTCCCTTGTTTTCAGTTTGTTTGGATTTGAAAGCTTGCATTGTGTGGCTGTTTTAGGGTCTCAGGTATTGGAGAGGACCTTGACGTGGTACCTGAGCTTGTCCCATTTGGCCAGATGCGGTGACTAACCTTTCCATTTTTGCTTTTAAATCTTAGCTGAGAGCTTGTAAGTGAGTGCTGGGTTTTCTCTGTGTGTTGTATTAATTTGTTTTGTAATTTTCCCTATGGTTCTTGCACCCAGACCTGTCTGGGGTTAACTGCTTGTGGCTCTGGGGACAGCACAGCTTCCTGTGAGTGCCAGTGGCACCCAGGGCTGAGCATGTTGCAGGGTCATGGGATGTGTACCCGGTCCGGTATGAGAGTGCAGTTCCCTTCCGTGTTTTGTATGTGTGTATATATATATATATATAATATATATATATATATATATATATATATATATATATATATATATATATATATATATATATATATATATATAAAAAGGATATAGTATATGTATGTTTGTGTGCACATACATATTTACAAATGTGTATATATAGAGACATACTGTATATACATATCTATCATCTCTATATACACATATTGGAGCCCTTTCCAGACAAACACCTTGCTATATACCATATCCCAATAAAAAAAAAAAAGAGAGAGACACAGAGAGAGAGAGAGAGAGAGAGAGAGGTAAAGTATCAAAAAGGTTAACAATATGTATAGCCAAACCTTTTCTAACATTCAATTGGTAGATAGTTTTCACAAACTCACTCAGGGTTTTGCTGCCTTTTGCGGCAGTCACACGTTTGTACTAGATGAATAGTTATATAGAAGGAAACATTTCTTGCTGCTCATTTTGTAAAGACTAGATTTATCGGCTAACCATCACAGACTTGCTGATAACTATCTATGATTAATTGCTCTTGTTTAATTTATAGACCCTTAACGAATTGCTAACAAACTCCTGTGATTTGTTTGCAGAGCAAGTCTTCCTGTCTCTTAGCTTCTGTCGCATATAAGTATGAACTTTGTGTAAGGTGACATTAGTTACTGCTTTTACACAACAAATAAAGTATGCAACGGTTTCAATACACTTTGTATTTTTTTAATAGTTTTTAGATGTGTTTTATCTTATGCAGTTTTATTATAGGTACAAAGAGATCGATAAAAAGCTGACATTGCATTAATTCTCCACTGATGTGAGAAATTTATACACAGTTGTAAAAAATGAAGCAGAAATTTCTCACATAATGATTTATTACTCTTCTAACATTGTCTGGTTGGGGTGAAGCGTTGACAGGAATCATATAAGGCAAACAATAAGCAGGTAGAATTCCAATTAGATAATGTGCTAATAAAACTGGAAAAAAATTCACATTTAACTATGTATGTAAATAGTTAAATGTGAATTTTTTTCTAGCATCACAGAAGCATCAGATCTCCCAACCGTCCTAATGCTGAGCTTTTGCTCCCTCCTGGGACAGCCATAAGTAATTTGTGGAACTTCCCTTAGCCCCGCCCCAGATAGCCTGGACAAATTGCCATTCCACGCCCACATACTGCACAGACAAGACCATGATCCTGCGCACTATCAACTCATGACACACCTCCCTTCCAAAATGGCCCCACCCACAAAACAGTGATAGCCCCCTCAAACTCCTGAGTACCTAATACCTAACCAAAAATTATGGGAGGCATAAGACATTTTTATTTTATTTATTAAAGGGACAATAAACAGCTTTATATTTTAATATACAATGTTAAGTTATATGTAGTAAAACAATGTTGCTGTCTACTTTGATTATTTATTTTCCCCCTTTTTTATGCAATTTAGCTCTAAAATGTGTCACTTATAGTTTTCAGAGCTGAATATGGACACTGCTGACTACACAAGGCTAACTCTGATATAGCTGTCTCATACTAGCTTTAGCATATAACTGCAAAACACTGTACTGTATACTAACATAATGACTCTTTTAAGCAGATAAGAGTTAAAGCTAATTCCGGGACACACTCTAAAATAGGTTGGGCTCTCTCTCATCCACTTATCGAAGGCTCATTCCTGTTGATGCCTCTTATATCAGTATAGGTGATAGTTTCGACAGACAAAAGCAGCTGTTTCAAATGACACACACATTTACACATACATACACACACACACACACACACACACACACACACAGACATACATACATGAACACACACACACACTCATACACATACACACATATATACACTCACACATACGCACACACACTCACAAAGATTATCATGCAGACACTCATACACACACACTCATACACACACTCTCTCACACGCACATATATACACAATCACACAATCACACATACACACATTCACACATATACACATGCACATACACACACACACACACTCACACATATACACACACCCACATACACACACAAACATATACACACTTACATATACACACACACTCACAAATATACACACACACATATACACACTCACACATACACACACATATACACAATTATGCATACACACAAATATACACACTCACACACACATTAACACACATACATACTCACACAAATATACACACTCACACATACGCACACATACACACATATACTCACACACTCACACATACACACATATACTCACACACTCACACATACACACATATACTCACACACACCAGGCACTCCATGGTCTTTAGTTTTAGGATATTTGTTGTATGTAATTTTTTGACATTTGAAAAAGGTGCAGGAATGCACCGAAACGTCATGTCTTTTTAACTTGATTTAATAAATTAGACCATTGAGTGCCTGTATTGCTGGATGGACTTTGGATTAATTTATATGGTGCACCTTGGCAGTAGCCTACGTGTGAGATACACTCACACATATACTCACACACACACACACTCACACATACACACACATACACACACATATATACACACTCACACACACACAAACACACACACACACACACTATATATAGCCTACATGTGAGATTGTGCTATCCTTTTTTGGAGTATATATATATATAAACAGTGTTCATTACTACATTTAGCTTTTTAAGGCAACAATGACTGCTTCTTTCTCTATCAAACCTTGGGAAAATACATGCTGGCATTTGTAGAGGCTTGAAGGGACAGCAAACACCTTGACATTTTTATATCAAATGTTATGAAAAAACTTTGCAATCTATTTTAATTATTTATTTTGCCCCCTTTCCATGCAATTTAGCTCTGAAAGTTTCAATTACTACAATGTATCAAGGGTAAATCTGCTACAATTGCAAAACAGAGTACTTTATACTAACTTTATGACCATGGGTACCTATGTTGTCTGCAGACTAAAGTTAGGCCTGCCACCTCGGCCACATTTTCCTTGACGCTTAAGGGTATTTTAAAAATGTTTAGGCTTGGCTGATATATTATTTTATAGCAACCCAGCAGAAATGTCTTGTAATTACAAGGTGTTTCATGTATCTTTAAGCCTCGTCACATGCTCTCTGATTCAGGAGGAATGTGTAACACATATATAGTCTCTCAGGACCTTTCTTTCTTTCTTTCTTTCTTCATTAATGTATTGGCTATAGAAAAGCTATGTAAACAAGATTCAGTAGCCAAAACCAACCTCTAGTGGGGGTGTGAAAGACAACCTAGCCCTTTGAACCTGGGCGCCTTCAGCTACAATGTTGGATTTACTTTGATGCGGCTTTAAACAATGCACATTACACATAACTAAAGCAAGGCACCCTAATGAAGCGTTAACTAAATTATCAGTGTTTGTGTATGCAGCTTCCTTGACAGATTTTGTTAAATAGCTGTCACAAACTATTTGGTAATGATACAGTAGCTGCAATTAATTACAGTATACCTCTATTAAAACGCCCCTTTAAAAAGTAACTAGTAACTCTGATGAATTGGGTAAAAAAAGAGCATTCTACACCACAGCGTCTGTGTATAAATAGAGCATAGAACAGGATTGATAAAACTTTAAATAGCAAAATGTTAACAGAGAAGGCTACAAACAGTGCACCTTGCCATACGTATATACATTTCTTAGTCTTCATAGTGTAATGATTGGCTGGTAAGGTTCTACAAATCAGTATTAACATGCAAATTAACCTATTCTCTGCTAGAAATACAGGGAGTGCAGAATTATTAGGCAAATTGTTGTTCAATAATAAAATTAATCCTCAAAAATACAACCATGTTCTCAATGAACCCAAAAAACTCATTAATATCAAAGCTGAATAGTTTTGGAAGTAGTTTTTAGTTTGTTTTTAGTTATAGCTATTTTAGGGGGATATCTGTGTGTGCAGGTGACTATTACTGTGCATAATTATTAGGCAACTTAACAAAAAACAAATATATACCCATTTCAATTATTTATTTTTACCAGTGAAACCAATATAACATCTCAACATTCACAAATATACATTTCTGACATTCAAAAACAAAACAAAAACAAATCAGTGGCCGATATAGCCACCTTTCTTTGCAAGGACACTCAAAAGCCTGCCATCCATGGATTCTGTCAGTGTTTTGATCTGTTCACCATCAACATTGCGTGCAGCAGCAACCACAGCCTCCCAGACACTGTTCAGAGAGGTGTACTGTTTTCCCTCCTTGTAAATCTCACATTTGATGATGGACCACAGGTTCTCAATGGGGTTCAGATCAGGTGAACAAGGAGGCCATGTCATTAGATTTTCTTCTTTTATACCCTTTCTTGCCAGCCACTCTGTGGAGTACTTGGACGCGTGTGATGGAGCATTGTCCTGCATGAAAATCATGTTTTTCTTGAAGGATGCAGACTTCTTCCTAAACCACTGCTTGAAGAAGGTGTCTTCCAGAAACTGGCAGTAGGACTGGGAGTTGAGCTTGACTCCATCCTAAACCCGAAAAGGCCCCACAAGCTCATCTTTGATGATACCAGCCCAAACCAGTACTCCACCTCCACCTTGCTGGCGTCTGAGTCGGACTGGAGCTCTCTGCCCTTTACCAATCCAGCCACGGGCCCATCCATCTGGCCCATCAAGACTCACTCTCATTTCATCAGTCCATAAAACCTTGAGATATTTCTTGGCCCAGTCTTGACGTTTCAGTTTGTGTGTCTTGTTCAGTGGTGGTCGTCTTTCAGCCTTTCTTACCTTGGCCATGTCTCTGAGTATTGCACACCTTGTGCTTTTGGGCACTCCAGTGATGTTGCAGCTCTGAAATATGGCCAAACTGGTGGCAAGTGGCATCTTGGCAGCTGCACGCTTGACTTTTCTCAGTTCATGGGCAGTTATTTTGCGCCTTGCTTTTTCCACACGCTTCTTGCGACCCTGTTGACTATTTTGAATGAAACGCTTGATTGTTCGATGATCATGCTTCAGAAGCTTTGCAATTTTAATACTGCTGCATCCCTCTGCAAGATATCTCACTATTTTTGACTTTTCTGAGCCTGTCAAGTCCTTCTTTTGACCCATTTTGCCAAAGGAAAGGAAGTTGCCTAATAATTATGCACACCTGATATAGGGTGTTGATGTCATTAGACCACACCCCTTCTCATTACAGAGATGCACATCACCTAATATGCTTAATTGGTAGTAGGCTTTCAAGCCTATACAGCTTGGAGTAAGACAACATGCATAAAGAGGATGATGTGGTCAAAATACTGATTTGCCTAATAATTCTGCACTCCCTATATATTGCAGGGTATTGTGTTGTTACCCATATCTGAGGACCAGTGCGTTAAAAAGAAGGTTGAAGAGAATTGTACACTGCTACACTTTTTATACAGATTAGTCATTTGTGATTTGTTTTATTTATTTTTTTTTTTTTTTTTTTTTGCCTATAAGGGTGTTTTTGGTTTGATTCTTTGAATGAAAGTTGAAAAAGTAATACTGGCCATGTGAAATGTGAAATGGATATAGGGTTGGCTTGTGAGCTAGAAACTGCAACATAAACTAACACTTTTTTTTTATAAGGGACACTAAACATTAAAAATATTTATAATTTATCATTTACAAACATGGGTGCTGCCATATTGAAACCTAGGTTGCTCTGCTGGTATCTGAAAGAGAGTTGCTGCACATGTTTAAACACATCAGCGCTGGAATGTAGTGAAAGATAGAGGGAGGCAGGAATAATCTAAGTACTATGCTTAGTGTTCAACATCCCTTTAACGTTTTAAAAGAATGTGGGGTCAAAAAACAGAATTTATGCTTACCTGATAAATTACTTTCTCTTGTGGTGTATCCAGTCCACGGATTCATCCTTTACTTGTGGGATATTCTCCTTCCTAACAGGAAGTGGCAAAGAGAGCACACAGCATAGTTGTCCATATAGCTCCTCCTCTAGCTCCACCCCCCAGTCATTTGACCGAAGGTTAGGAAGAAAAAGGAGAAACCATAGGGTGCAGTGGTGACTGTAGTTTAAACAAAAAATCTACCTGACTTAATAGCCAGGGCAGACAGGTACCTTAAACAGAAGGCACCACTGCTTTTAAAACCTTTCTCCCAAAAATAGCCTCCGAAGAAGCAAAAGTATTGAATTTGTAAAATTTGGAAAAAGTATGCAGCGAAGACCAAGTCGCTGCCTTACAGATCTGTTCAACAGAAGCCTCATTTTAAAAGCCCATGTGGAAGCCACTGCTCTGGTAGAGTGAGCAGTAATTGTTTCAGGAGGCTGCTGGCCAGCAGTCTCATAGGCCAAATGGATGATGCTTTTCAGCCAAAAGGAAAGAGAGGTAGCTGTCGCCTTCTGACCTCTCCTCTTACCAGAATAGATAACAAACAAAGAAGTTGTTTGTCTGAAATCCTTAGTTGCTTGTAAGTAGAACTTTAAAGCACGAACCACATCAAGATTGTGTAACAGATGTTCCTTCTTCGAAGAAGGATTAGGACACAGAGAAGGAACAACAATTTCCTGGTTAATATTCTTATTAGACACAACCTTAGGAAGAAAACTGGGTTTGGTACGCAACACTACCTTATCTGCATGGAACACCGAGTAAGGTGAGTCACACTGTAAGGCAGATAACTCTGAAACTCTTCGAGCAGAAGAGATAGCTACCAAAAACAAAACTTTCCAAGATAAAAACTCAAACGGAACCTCTTGCAGAACTGAAAGAACTAAATTCAGACTCCATGGTGGAGCCACAGGTCTATAAACAGGCTTGATTCTGACTAAAGCCTGAGTAAACGCTTGAACGTCTGGAACCTCCGCCAGACGTTTGTGTAAAAGAATAGACAAAGCAGATATCTGTCCTTTTAAGGAACTAGCTGACAATCCTTTCTCCAATCCATCTTGGAGAAAAGACAATATCCTGGGAATCCGAATCTTATTCCATGAGTAACCCTTGGATTCGCACCAAGAAAGATATTTTCGCCAAATCTTATGGTAGATTTTCCTGGTGACAGGCTTTCTAGCCTGAATCAGGGTATCTATAACCGACTCAGAGAAACCACGCTTTGATAGAATTAGGCGTTCAATCTCCAAGCAGTCAGACGCAGAGAAATTAGATTTGGATGTTTGAAAGGACCTTGTAGTAGAAGGTCCTGCCTCATTGGCAGAGTCCAAGGTGGGACAGATGACATGTCCACTAGGTCTGCATAGCAGCAGGACCCTCCATGTGAAACAGCCTGAAGATCTAGTCAATCTAACTGCGCATCTGAGGCGCGAAATTAGGCCCCTCCCACCTTACTCCGGTGCTGTGAGGCCTGAAGAAACACTCCTAAGTGTTTTAATAATAGCCATGTGGGTAACAACCCCTGAAAGAACCCCAAAGGAACCTTCAAAGTGTCTCAAAAAACGATTTTATCAGTAAAAAACCGTTTGCCATAAAATAGTGTCAACCAGCATAAAATAGTGTCAACCAGCATAAATTAGCCCTGTTATGTAACTTGCAATTCCATACTTAGTCTCTGAATAAAGCTTACCCTTCCCTCATGGGGATCTTCTCAGTCCTTTTCTAGCATTATCACAGTCTTCTCTAGAAATAAATGACTGAACATACCTTATTGCAGCCTAATCTGCAAACTGTTCCCCCCCAACTGAAGTTTTCTTGTACTCCTCAGTCCTTTGTGGGAACAGCAGTGGATTTTAGTTACAACATGCGAAAATCATCATCCTCCCTGCAGAAATCTTTATCTCTTTTCTGCTAAAGAGTAAATAGTACACACCAGTACCATTTAAAATAACAAACTTTTGCTTGTAGCAACAAAAACTACAAATCTAACTCCACATCTCTTTACCCTCCCGAGAGGGACCCTATTGCTTAGAGCCGGCAAAGAGAATGACTGGGGGGTGGAGCTAGAGGGGGAGCTATATGGACAGCTCTGCTGTGTTCTCTCTTTGCCACTTCCTGTTAGGAAGGAGAATATCCCACAAGTAAAGGATGAATCCGTGGACTAGATACACCTTACAAGAGAAATAAAACTTTATGAATCGCACAGGCCATGCATCCTAATTATTTTATATTATCAGTTACTTTCTTTTTGTTTTCTTTGTTAAAACTTTTCTATGACAGCATACTGAGTTATTTATTTATCAAATATTTTACCAGGAAGGATACATTGCAATTTCTCTTGTTTTCAAGTATGTCCTGGGTCCACATAACATTGCATTGATACAATAGGGTACAATAAAATTCAAAAACAATAATAATACACAATATATGCAAAAATGTAACATAGAACAGGTAGGAAATATGTAATCAACCATGACAGGTGCATTCTGTTTTGAGATATGTAGACAGGGATCTCTTGAAGGATATTAAACTTGGGGAAGGTTTGAAAGTGTGCAGGAGGTCATTCCATAATTGTGGCGCTCTGTAGGAAAAGGAGGATTGAGCTGCTTTCTTTTTGTATTGAGGCAAGCTAAATAATGTGCTGGTACTGTATCGGAGGTTATAGGAGGTGGGAATAGCCGGGGAGAGCATTCTGCTCAGGTAGGGTGGGAGCTTCCCAGAAAGGCTCTTAAACACAAGGCAGGAAAGATGGAGGGTGCATCTGGATTCCAGCGACAGCCAGTTTAGTTCTTTTAGCATGTCACAATGGTGGGTCCTGTAGTTACATTGTAGCACAAAGCAGCAGAACAAGTTATACAATGTATTACATTTATTAAGGTGAGTTTAAGGTGCAGGTATACAATATTTTCCTTTACTGTAGGGCTGAGGCAGGATTTGTTTCTGCACAGGGCACCTAGTTTTGGATAAAGTGTAGATGCAAGTTTTTCTATGTGGAGGCCAAAAGATAGATTGGGGTCTAACAACATACCCAAGTATTTCAAGGAGTGGACTGAGGTCAGTGTGCAATTGGATTTTGTTTTGATGCGTAGATGGGAATTTTGATGCGTAGATGGGAACTGAGTTACGCTCAGGAGTGTGCAGATGTCTTGAACACTATATGGCAGCAGTGTTTGCAACAATGTTATCTATACAATTCTCAAGACATGTGCACATGAGCCTATCTAAGTATGCCTAAATGGTAAGGAACTAAGTGTTATCAAAGGATATTAAGTTGTTTTTTTTTGTTTGATGGTTTTTTTGTTCTGTTGAAAAGCATACCTAGGTAGTCTCAGGAGCTGGGAGCTAGCTGCTGATTGGTGGCTGCATATATATATATGCCTTTTGTCATTGGCTTGCTTATGTGTTCAGCTAGTTCCCAGTAGTCCATTGCTACTCTTTCAAAAAAAGGATACCAAGAGAATAAAGCAAAACTGATAATAGAAGTACGTTATTCTTCATGAAAGAAAAATTTAGGGTTTCACATCCTTTTAACATTTAAATCTCCTTAAAATACTTAATTATGCATAATTACTTTGCAATGCTTTTTCATTATTTAAAGGGATAGCTTAGTCAAAATTAAACTTTCATGACTCAGACAGAGCAGCAATTTTTAGCAACTTTTAATTTACTCCTATTATACGTTTTTCTTCGTTCTCTTGGTATCGTTATGTAAAAAACCTGGAATGTAATTTTAGAAGCGTGCTCATTTTTTGGTTCAGCACCTGGGTAGCGGTTGCTGATTGGTGTTTAAATGTAGCCATCCAATCAGCAAGCTCTACCCAGGTTCTGAACCAAAAATGGGCCGGCTTCTAAGCTTAGTTTCTAGCTTTTTAAATAAAGAGAACAACGGAAAATTGATAATAGGAGTAAATTAGAAAGTTGCTAAAAATTGCATGTTCTAATGTTCTATCTGAATCATGAAAGTAATTTTTTGACTAGAATAGCCCTTTAATTTGCTTTGTCTTCCTTTAATTTAACTCTGGAAATAGTAGTATTTCCACACCCCCTAGCGAGGCTGCAGTCCACTCCATAGAAATCAGAATCCTGATGCCTACATACTGCGCAGTGATTGGGTGATATGTGTAAAATCTCATTTATATTGGTCTTTATTGGCTACAGTAAAGGAAGTTAGGCACACAAGTCTCTAGAGACTTCTTAAGCGATGTGTCTAAGGACTGCCAGCCCATGTATATTATTTCTTACAAAATGGAGATTTATTGCAATGCAGTGAATAATCTCTAATCTATACTATAATTGCGTTTGTAATGCGTCCGTCGGTGTCGCCAGTTGCGCATGCATCCTCAAAGAAATGTTGGCTGAACTAGGCAGCCAAAAGAATGTTGGCTGCACGAGGCAGCCAAAACAATGCTGGCTGTGGGCACAGTCAAAAGAATCCACCTGGATGTAATGCGTCAGTCGGTGTCACCAGTTGCACACGCATCCATGTTGACTGTGCGTGCCAGCCAAAAGAATATACTTGGATGCAGCAAAGCTGCATCCCAATGGATTCCGAAAATGGCAGTGTGGTGAAAGAATCCACCTTTGGTGGATTAGGATTCAATCACCACCCTGACATGTTCGGTATCCACCTGGATGCAATGTAGGCAAACCTAAAGCCTTAAAAAAAAAAAAAAAAAAAAAACATGCAACCGCCCAAACGAAATAACTAAAAAATATGTAACCGCCCGCAAGAAATAAAAATAAAAACACGTAACTGCCCGCAGGAAGTATAACAAAAAAAATCACCTCTTGCACAAAGTATTAACAAACACCTAAACTGCAAACCCCCACATTGCAAAACAATAAAATATTTAACCCATAATCATCATATAAAATAATTAAAATATTAACCCCTTAACCATCAACCAACCACATTGCAAAACATCTAATTAACCGATTAACCTCTAAACCACAAAACCCCCACATTGCAATAAACCTATTTAACCTATTAACTCTTAAACCACCAACCCCCCACATCGCAATTAACCTATTAGCCTCTAAACCGCCAAACCCCCCCACAACGCAGATAACTGATTTCATTACTAAGCCCCCTAACACCCCCTAAATTAACCCCAATCACTGATAAATTACAATTAAAATTAAAAAACTAACATTAAATTAAAAAAATAAAAAAGTCTAACATTACTGAAAAAAATAAAATTAACAAAAATATTTTTTATACCTAATCCCTATGAAAATAAAAAGCCCACCCCAAAATAAAAACACCCCCTAATCGTACCTACCAATAGCCCTTAAAAGGACCTAGTTAAACAGTAAACCCCCCTAACCCCTAACAGTAAAACCCACCACCCAACCAACCCCCAGAAATAAAAAAAAACTAACACTAAAAAAAAAAACTAAGCTACCTATTGCTCTTAAAGGGGCATTTGTATGGGCATTTCAGTAGCTCTTATCCTTTTGGCTGATTTCAAAATTTAAGCCAATAAGAATGCAAGGTACCTTGCATTCAATCTTTAGTGTACGACGGACATCGGATGAAGAGGAGCCTCCATGCCGCCTAGGACTGCCACCGACACCGCCGAGGACTGACGCCTATCTATCTATCTATTTGGTTCTTGTAAAGTGCGGCTATTCACCCGTAAGGGTCTCAAGGCGCTGAGGGTTGCAGTTCAGTCGAAGAGCCAGGTCTTGAGGTCCTTTCTGAACTTAATTAGGGTGGTAGCTTGTCTGAGGTGCAGCGGGCGGGTGTTCCAAGTCTTGGCTGCCAGATGAGAGAAGGATCTGCCTCCCGCTGTGGTTTTCCTGATGCGGGGGATGACAGCGAGGGCTTGGTCGGCCGATCGAAGTTGTCTGGTAGGGGTGTAGAAGGTAACTCAGTGGTTCAAGTATTCGGGACCAATGTTGTGGAGGGCCTTGAATGGGTGAGAAGCTTGAAGGTTATTCTTTTGTTGATGGGGAGCCAGTGCAGGTCCCGCAGGTGTTTGGTGATGTGGCATTGACGAGGGATGTCAAGGATTAGTCTGGCCGAGGAGTTCTGGATGCGCTGTAGTCTCTTTTGGAGCTTGATGGTGGTGCCGGCGTAGAGTGCGTTACCATAGTCCAGTCGGCTGCTGACGAGGGCGTGAGTGACAGTCTTCCTGGTCTCGGTTGGGATTCATTTGAAGATCTTTCGCAGCATGTGAAGTGTGAGAACTGCCGCCATTGAGAACTGCCGCTGAGGATCCACGCATCGGGGAAGACAGCTCCGCACCTCGGCTTTGCACCGCCGGTGAGGACTGCCGCTGAGTCTGCCAGACTTCAGGAACGGTGAGTACCTATTTGGAGCTTAGTGTTAGGATTTTATTTTGGGGGAGTATTTTTAAGATTAGGGATTTAATGGTCTGGAAAAGAGCTGATTGCCCTTTTAAAGGCAGTAAAAGAGCTGAATGCCCTTTTAAGGACGATGCCCATACAAATGCCCCTTTAGGGGCAATGGGTAGTTTAGGTTTTTTAATTGTTAGTTTTTTTTTATTTTGGGGGTTTACTGTTAGGGGGTAAATGGTCATTTGTTTAGGTAAAAGAGCTGTTTAACTTAGGGCAATGCTCTGCAAAAGCCCCTTTAAGGGCTATTGGTAGTTTAGTAATAGATTAGGGGGTGTTTTTATTTTGGGGGGATTTTTTATTTTTATAGGGGTATTAGTTTATGTTTAATTTTTATTTTAGATAGCTTTGTTTATTTTTTTCTGTTATTTTACATTTTTTATTTTTTGTAATTTTAGCTTTGGGAGTTATAGTTTTGTTTAAATAGACTGCTTTCTGAGGAGGCTTATCACCTAGTGCATAAATAAAAAGGACTTTAATGTCCCTTTAAATAAATAAAATCATTGTTATCAACTATGTTTTTGTCTGATATGTTGTAGACTTTGATACATTTTATTCAGTAACTTTATTTACTATTATATATAAGAGGGATATGGTTACATTTTTGTTTTTCTTCTAAATTATCTTTACAAAATTGCATTGATTTTACCAAAAATGTGAAGAAAAAACCTGTTTACATTTAAAGTGAATGTTGTATAAGCTTGCGGTAGCAATTAGTGCTCTGAAAATTAGACCCCCTGTTTAATTTTCTATATGTCTCCCAATTGCCCCCACAATATAGTTTAGGAAAAAAATATAAAATATACACATGTATACAGTATGCATATGAGTGAAGCGCAAATATCACACTTACGTAAGATCAATTTTCCTCTCTTAAGCTGGCCCTTAGTTTTCATGAATTTCTGAATAAATGATCCCCAAAATTTAAATTTGTCAGTATTAATCTGTTTTGTTTAAATAGTTAAATAAATAGTTACCTTTATCTCGCTGGAGATGCAGGTCCAGGGAACCACCAAGCTTAGCCTAATATTAGCACGGCCGGGGCTCTGTGAAAAAGAGGTACAGGCAAGCGCGTTAGAGGTTATACTTTCAATGTGAGAAGAGATTTGTTGTTTATTATTATTATTATCAGGTATTTGTAGAGCGCTAACAGACTCTGCAGCGCTATAAACAGCGCTATGTTGCAGATGAGTTTATTCAGTGCAAAGTATGTTGTTGTGTATGTGATGAAACGCAAGCCAGACACACAGAAAACTAGAAGTTCAGTTTGTAACGTAGGTTTAAATGCTACAAATTAACTTGTTTGCCAATATAACATAACAAATGGGGGCAGTAAAGTCAAAATTTAATTTTTTGATTCAGATAATGCATGTAGTTTTAATCAATTTTCCAATTTACTTCTAGTATCCAATTTGCTTTTTCTCTTGGTATCCTTTGTTGAAAAGCTCACCTAAGAAAGGTCTGGGGCAGCCATACTTTACTGAGAGCTAGCTGCTAATTGGCGCCTGCATGTGCATACTTCTTTATCATTGGCTCACCCGGCATGTGTTCAGTTTGCTCCAAATAGAGCATTGCTGTGCTTAAACTAAGCATATAAAGAGAATGAAGCATATTTAAAGGGACACTGAACCCAATTTTTTTCTTTTGTGATTCAGATAAAGTAGCAATTTTAAGCAACTTTCTAATTTACTCTTATTATCAAATTTTCTTCATTCTCTTGGTATGTTTATTTGAAAAGCAAGAATTTACGTTTAGATGCCGGCACATTTTTGGTTCACAACCTGGGTTGTCCTTGCTGATTGGAGAGCACCAATAAACACGTGCTGTCCATGGTCTGAACAAAATATTTGCTGGCTCCTTAGCTTAGATGCCTTCTTTTTTAAATAAAGATAGCAAGAGAACAAAGAAAAATGGATAATAGGAGTAAATTAGAAAGTTGTTTAAAATTGCATGCTCTATCTATGAACCATGAAAGAAACATTTGGGTTCAGTGTCCCTTTAATAAAAGAAGTAAACTGGAAAGTTATTTAAATTACATGCACTTTCTGAATCATGAATAAAAAATGAGGTTCTTTAAAGGGACATTATACATAAATATATATCCTATCTGGGAGTCTTTTTGTAACAATGTATAGTTTTGCTTATTTTTTTAATAACATTGTGCATTGTCAGACTCCTAACCAAGCCCCAATGATTTAGATGTATACTGATGTTTACAGATTCCTGCTTGGGACATTTCATATGCAGGGAAGGGGGCGGGGTGTCTGCCTGTTCTAAGCCCCAAAGTTTTAGGAGAATACTGACGTATACCTACTCCAGCTTGTTTCTGTTTGTATAAAGGGTCTTTTCATATGCAAAGGAAGGGGGAGGGGTGGAGTTTCTGATATTTCCCACTTGCAGTCGGTGTTCCAGTAACCTTTTAAACAGAGCTAAACTGGAAGCTTCTAAGTAAGTTTTTAAATGGTTTTCTAGACTGTACTCAGTTCTGCATTAATATGCAATGTTTCAGTATATATTCATGCAAGATCAATATCTAACGCTACATTTATTCTCTACTTTTTACAGTGCCACCTCGAATCGTAGAGATTTCATCAGATATTGCGGTCAATGAGGGCAGCAACGTCAGCTTGACCTGTATAGCCGGTGGTAGGCCGGAGCCAGTGGTAAATTGGCGGTATCTGTCACCAAAAGGTGAGA
Organism: Bombina bombina; assembly: GCF_027579735.1. NCBI lineage: Eukaryota > Metazoa > Chordata > Amphibia > Anura > Bombinatoridae > Bombina > Bombina bombina. The sequence goes on from NC_069506.1 coordinate 308,273,148, forward strand.
AACACTCTGGAAGTCAAAAATGTGGATTATGGAAATGTAAAGATTTTTTTTAATAATGTGCTAATAGGTCCAGGAGATGTCCACAGAGTAACTATTCCATAAGAGGAATCATTTTAAAATATATCGGCATTCTGGAAATAGTTTGTAGGCAGCTGTGATCAAATGCTTTGTCTTTTCTGCTTTATTGTAGAGTGATCTGTAAAGCACAGGTTATTGTTGTTGCCTTTTCCACTCACCAGTAGCTTGTTATCTACAAATGATAAAGCACAGAATATAAGGATGGCAGTTGACCATCAAACCTATGTATGATCATTATATCCCAATATACTGTAATGAAGTGATTCTTCCAAATAAAGTTACTTTCTTCTCTGTGATTTTATATTTAGAGCAATCTGATTAGGAGAACGCTCCTAGCTGCCGGCGCTAGCATTACCTTGGTAACAATAAATTCAGAGCATTGACCTTCTTAATTTCTTTCATGCTGTTTTTGTTACAAGTTCCTGAACTTCATGTTCTGCTGTATCAATTGCAGGGTACTGTTTTGTTCATTTTTCTGCTAGAATTGGCTTCTTAATTCTTCCCTCGGTCTGGCACATCTGTTTGATTTGCATGCTACATCTGCATTAGACTATGAAATCATTTCTGCAAAAATTAGAGGAAACCTATTCCACAAGTATGACAGCCACTCCATAGTGAAAGGCAGATTGAGTGACAAAATAGCACGAGACATGTGTCAGTAAAATAAATCTTACCTATTGGTTTCCTTTTGCTGTCAAATTCTCTTTTCCAGGACCCAAATCAACTGTGGAATTGACAGCAATGGAATTTATAATCTTATAAATTTGTTTTCATTTAAATGTACTCAAAGAACAATACAATATTTCTTTAGAAATATATCCAAAATATTTTTTATTTTTTTTTATTTTGTTTTTATTGAGGTTTGAAAAAGGCTTACAAAATTCTTGAAATCAAGATAACATTTAAACAAAACAATATGGAAATACAATCTTAACAGAGTTTATCGTGCCTTACAGTCTTCGAGCCTTCTAGGGTTCGGAGGGGGCCTCTTTTGGGTCCCTTTGTCTTCATAAAACAATAAAAAGGCTCTCACAGAGAATAAGAGACCACTTATGGATCCCATTCATGAAACCTCATTTTTCCAATAAGTATTGTAAATAATTTAGTTAAACTATAGAAAAGGGGTTAAAAAAGATAATAGGGGAGGAGGAACAAGGGGAAGGGTAAGGGGTTAGTGTTGCTGTGCTTATTGAGATAGTTATCGACAGTTTTTTCCTTTTGGATAAAGCAAATTGACTCGTTTAGGATTCTATTTAGACAGTTAGGGTTTCATGGGGCTGGCGATGTGTGTGTGTTTCCCACCTTATCCGTGTTTTTTTGGGTGTGACTAGGTCGCTTTATTGTAGTTTGTTTTGTTTACGCGTGGTTAGTGTGGAGTGTTATAGTTTAAGGTAGTGTTCCCATAGTGCTGTCATTTCAGCATATGTCTCCATTTTGGCGTATTTAACAAAATAATACTCCTCTAGGTCCAGAAATTCTGATACTCTCTTAGTCCAGAGCAATGTGGAGGGGACCTCCTTGCTTCTCCAGTTTCTAGCCAGTAGGTATCTAGCACTATTAGTCATGATGTAAAAAAGTTTGAGGCGATGTTTCTGTTTAATATGGGGAGGTCTACTTAGTAGCCAGATTGAAGGGTCTAGAGGGAATTGGGTATCAAGGACTTTTTCTATTTCTCTGATTATATCTCTCCAGTAGTTTTGGACCACATTGCACCACCACCACATGTGAGCCAGGTTGCCACAGCTATGTCCACATCTCCAGCATTGCTTGGATGTGTTGCGGTATAGTCGGTGTAGTTTAGTCGGGGAAAGGTACCATCTGTGTAAGATTTTTAAATTGATTTCCTGCATGGAGAGTGAAATTGATGTTTTCGTGATATTTTGAAAGATTAGTGTGCTGGTGTGGGGTAAGATTGTTATACCTAGTTCGTCTTCCCATTTTTCTAGGAAGGGAGGGGTTTGGCCAGGAGAGTTTTGTGTTAATATTCTATAAATTAGTGCGAGAGAGTGTGATATTGGAGGAGTTCTTATGCATAGTTTCTCAAAGTTGGTTAATGGTCGAACCATGTTTCTAGAGTGTTCGTGTGTTGTTATGAAGTGATGAACGCGGGCATATTGGAACCAGTTTTGGAAAAGAGTATAACCCTTGTCAATCAGTTCCGCCTGTGGTAGTAGTTTTTCATTTGATATAATATAGTGAATAGGGATATCCCTATAGTATGAACCCGGAGTGTCTGTTGTTATGGGTGTTCCTAGTGTGAATTGGCCATTATCTATAATTGAGGTTAGTGGAGAAGGTTTAGATGATATGTAGGTGTGGGTAGCTATTGTGAATTCCCATATTTTATACGTTTCTGTGGTCAGATGAGAGTTATAATTAAGCTTTGTGGTTGGTTTGTTAAGATTCCAGCATTGTTTTCCTAGGTGTGGGTTGTTTGATATTGAGTGTTCTAATTGAACCCATCTTTTATGTTCATAATGTATACACCAGTCAACTATCCTTTGTAAGAATATGGCTTGTCGGTACTTTGATATGTTAGGTATGCCTAGTCCTCCTTGGAGTTTTGGGGTTTGCATGATGTTTTTATTTATCCTGGGGGGGCGGCGGCACCAGACAAAGTCACTAAATGCTTTCTGTAGGGTGGGAATGTAGTTTTTAGGGATCGGGATTGGTAGGGCCTGCATTATATATAATAGTCGTGGGAATATATTCATTTTGAGAACATTTATTTTGCCCAGCCAGGAGAGCTTTTTGGAGAGCCAGGATGATAGATCCCTAATAATTGTTTTTTGTATTGGTATATAGTTTAGTGTGTAGGTTTGTTCGATAGAAGTGGTTAGTTGTATTCCTAGGTAGTGTAGGGAGTGGGTTCGCCATGTAAATGGCATTAGGGTTTTGATATGTGCTAGAGCTGTGTCGGTTAAGTTAATATTTAAGGCTTCGGATTTGGAAACATTTATAGAAAAGTTGGATAGTGACTTGAAGATTTGGAATTCCTGTAAGAGGGGGGTTATTGAATTTTCGGGGTTTGCTAACGTGAATAAGATGTCGTCGGCAAACAGAGACATTACGTATGTTTGTGTTCCTACCTGTATTCCGCTAATTGAGGGGTTTTGCCTGATCTTTGTGGCTAAGGTTTCTATGAAGCAGGCGAACAATAAGGGAGATAGGGGGCAACCTTGCCTTGTGCCATTGGTTATGTTGAAGGATTTGGATAGTGTGCCATTGATAAGTAATTTTGCGTTGGGGTGAGAGTATAAGGCAAAAATTCTGGTAATAATCTTAGGTCCGAGACCCAATTTAGTTAAGGTGGCTTTAAGGAAATCCCAGCCAACACGGTCAAAGGCCTTTTCGGCGTCTATTGACAGAAGGATCCCTGGGACCTCCTTATCTTGCATGTATTGAATTAGATTGAGGGCCCTGACCGTGTTGTCTTTCGCCTCGCGTCTAGGGACGAACCCCACCTGATCCTGATGGATCAGATCTGGTAATATCAGATTCATTCTGTTAGCTAATATCTTTGCAAATATTTTTACGTCTGAGTTAATTAGTGAGATAGGGCGAAAGTGAGAGGGGTGTTCTAATGATTTATTGGGCTTAGGGAGGAGAATGATGTGGGCTTCTAACAGTGTAGGGGAGAATTGTTTAGATTCATCAATGTATTGGAAAAATGAGGTAATGTGGGGGAGTAATTCTTCCTGGAATGTCTTGTAATATCGATTGCTAAAACCGTCTGGCCCTGGAGATTTCCCAGATGGGAGGTCTTTAATTGCTAGTTTGATTTCTTCTGCTGTTATGGGGTCTTCTAGTTGGTTTTGTTGGTTAGTGGTAAGATGGGGTAAATGAAGGGATGAGAGGTATGTATTTATGTCGTCAAATAGGGCTGTTTGTGGGGTCGCTGGATTGCCAGGGTTGGAGCGCAAGTTATATAGTTTTTGAAAGTATGTCCTAAAGGTGTTCGTAATAGCCTGGGTTGAAAAGTGTGATGTATTGTTATCGTCCTTGATGTGTAGGATGTAGTTTTTTTTTTTGTTTTACTCTGAGGTAACGAGCAAGGGATCTACCTGATTTGTTGCGGCCTTCGTAGTTCGCTTGTTGTAAGCGGAGTGCTTGACGTTTGTGTTCCTTATTTAGGTAGAGTGCTAGTTTATCTTTTTCAGCTTGGATAGAGAGTAGGAGGTCGTGATCAGTCGGGCAGCGTTTGTGTTGGGTTTCTAATTTGTCAATTTCTGAAAGAAGTGTTGATAGAAATGCTTGCTTTTGTTTGTTAATGGAGGCCTTAATGGCCATAAGTTCGCCCCGAATTACGCATTTGTGGGCTTCCCATATATTTAATTGGGACGTGTCTTCTGTAGAGTTATGGGTAAAGTATTCCGATATGGATTTGGATATTTGTTGAGATATTATAGGGTCGGAAAGGAGCTGTTCATCCAATCTCCATATATAGTCGTGTATAGGTTTAGACGGCCATATTAATGTACCTAGTACTGATGCATGGTCCGACCATGTTATGGGGGTAATTTGGGTAGATGTAAATAGTGACAGGCCTGTGACGTCAGTGAAAATATAGTCAATTCTAGAGTATTGCTTGTAAGGGTGTGAGTAGAAGGTATAGTCTTCCTTGTTAGGGTGGTGGGTTCTCCATAAGTCTTGTGCTGTTAATTTCTTCAATGAGGTGAGTGTACGAGTTATCTGTGAAGTAGGGACTGAGGAATTAGAGGAGGAGCAATCCAGAGGTGGGTTAAGCGGCATGTTAAGGTCTCCGCAGATTATTAAGACTCCTTTTTGGTGTTCTAGAATAAGATTAGTTATATTGCTAATAAATGTGGCTTGCTTTGTATTAGGGGTGTAGATAGATACTAACGTGACTGGGCGGCCATATAGTAAGCCTATTAGAATAATATATCTTCCAGCTTTGTCTCTAATGATTTTAATTTCTTTAAAAGGGACATTTTTCTTTATCAGTATTCCCACTCCATGTTTTTTAGATTTAGGATGGGAGGCATAAAAGCAGGTTCCAAATTTGAGGGTAAATGTGAGTGGTTCCCTTCCTTTGCGAAAGTGTGTTTCCTGGAGAAACAGTAGGTCTGACTTGTATCTATTAACATCTCTCAAGGCCTGAGTTCTTTTTGAGGGGATATTGAGTCCCTTTGCATTTATAGATTGAATCCGTATTAAGTTGGTGGGTGGTTTTTTATGTGAGTGTTCAGCCATTAGAGTAGTGCAAAGTGAGATTATAGTAGTTGTCTATAGAGTATGTTAATTCAATGTTTGTGTAGGAGTCAGTATGATTAGGTAGTTTGTCAAGTGATAGTATTAGTGGTAATGTAACACAGCAGAGGGTAAGGGGGTTGAAATATATCCAAAATATTATGGGCGAGATTGCATATGCGGTGCAGGCTTCAGCGTAACTGCTGAAACCCATGTCGCCCGTAATTTCCCCTCGCACATTGGGGAATCACATATACGGTGCTGGCAGTTCATAAAGTGTTGTAAGTCAGATAAACTAGTGATGTCCAGAAATGTGCATAAATACAAATTTCTGGAGTCGCCAGTGACTTGCTGCACATTAGAAACTGCCGGCGCCTAAAAAAAATAAATAAATAAATGTTAAATCTCCAATAAAAGTCTAACACACCTCCCAAAAATAAACCCAACACGTCAAAACCCCTATATCCGCCATCACCCCCATATCGGAACTAATAATACATGCATTAACCCCTAAATCTGCCAACCCCAACATCGCAAACTACCTAATAAATGTATTAACCCCTAATCGGCAACCCTAACATCCCAAACTACCTAATAAATATATTAACCCCTAATCTGCCATTAACCCACATCTCGATCTACCTAATAAATATATTAACCCCTAATCTGCCATTAACCCACATCACAATAAACCTAATAAATGTATTAATCCCTAATCCGCCATTAACCCAAATCGCAATAAACCTAATAAATGTATTAACCCCTAATCCGCCATTAACCCACATCACTATAAACCTAATAAATGTATTAACCCCTAATCGGCAACCCCAACATCCCAAACTACCTAATAAATGTATTAACCTCAAATATGCCATTCACCCACATCCCAATCTACCTAATAAATATATTAACCCCTAATCTGCCATTAACCCACATCACAATAAACATAATAAATGTATTAACCCCTAATCTGCCATTAACCCAAATCGCAATAAACCTAATAAATGTATTAACCCCTAATCCGCCATTAACCCACATCACTATAAACCTAATAAATGTATTAACCCCTAATCGGCAACCCCAACATCCCAAACTACCTAATAAATGTATTAACCTCAAATATGCCATTCACCCACATCCCAATCTACCTAATAAATATATTAACCCCTAATCTGCCATTAACCCACATCACAATAAACATAATAAATGTATTAACCCCTAATCTGCCATTAACCCAAATCGCAATAAACCTAATAAATGTATTAACCCTAATCCGCCATTAACCCACATCACTATAAACCTAATAAATGTATTAACCCCTAATCGGCAACCCCAACATCCCAAACTACCTAATAAATGTATTAACCTCAAATATGCCATTCACCCACATCCCAATCTACCTAATAAATATATTAACCCCTAATCTGCCATTAACCCACATCACAATAAACATAATAAATGTATTAACCCCTAATCTGCCATTAACCCACATCGCAATAAACCTAATAAATGTATTAACCCCTAATCTGCCATTAACCCACATCGCAATAAACCTAATAAATGTATTAACCCACATCACAATAAACCTCATAAATGTATTAACCCCTAATCTGCAATTAACCCACATCACAATAAACCTAATAAAACTATTAGCCCCTACTACGCCATTAACCCACAACGCAATACACTATTAACGCCTAATCCGCCAAACTCACGCAACAAAATAATCCTAATAAATTTATTAACCCCTAATCCGTCAAACCCCCACAACTCAAATAACTAATTAAATTACTAAACTCCCTAACCCAACAGCCCCTAAATTAACCCCAATCACCTAAATTAAAAATTACTAAATTACAATTAAAATAAAAAAGCTAACATTACCTAAAAATAAAAAATAAACTAAGATTAAATTAATCTAAGATTACAAAAAATAAAAAGTCTAACATTACATAAAATAATAAATCAAATAATCAAAACTTTAAAAAATTAAACCTAATCCCTATGAAAATAAAAAGCCCCCCCAAAATAAAAACACCCCCTAATCTAATACTAAACTACCAATAGCCCTTAAAAGGGCCTTTTGTAGGGCATTGCCCTAAATTAAACAGCTCTTTTACCTTAAAAAATACTAAGTCCCCCCTCTAGCAGTAACCCCCCCCCCCCCCACCCACCAAAAAAAAAAAAAAAAAAAAAACTAACACTAAAAAATCCTAAACTACCCATTGCCCCTAAAGGGGCATTTTTTATGGACATTGCCCTTAAAAGGGCATTCAGCTGTTTTACTGCTCTTAAAAGTGCATTCAGCCCTTTTAAAAGTGCCCAATAAATCCCTAATCTAAAAAAAACAAACAAAAAAAAAAGAAAGTTAGAAAGTCTAACCCCCAAATTGGAACTCACCATTCCTGAAATTCGGCGAAGCAGGTCCTGTTCCAGGCGGTGAAATCTTCTTCCAAGCGGGGGCTTCTTCCTTCTTCATCCAGGACCAAGCCGGCGTGGAGCGGAGATGAGCATGGATTAGGTCCGGCGACCACGTAGCCATGGAGCATGGAGGATCCTCTTCATATGATCGCCGCCGTACACTGAATAGTGAATTTGTATGGGCATTGTACTTAAAAGGGCATTCAGCTCTTTTACTGCCCTTAAAAGGGCATTCATATCAAACAATAGGATGAGAGCTACTGAAATCCTATTGGCTGTTCATATCAGCCAATAGGATTTCAGTAGATCTCATCCTATTGGCTGATTTGAATTTGAAGAATCAAATCAGCAAATAGGAATGCAAGGGACGCCATATTTAAACGTGTACCTTGTATTCACTATTCAGTGTACGGCGGCGATCGTATGAAGAGGATCCTCCACACTCCATGACTTAGGGATTTATTAAAAGAATGAATGCCCTTTTAAGTGCAATGCCCATACAAATGCCCCTTTAGGGGTAATGGGTAGTTTAGGATTTTTAAGTGTTAGTTTTTTTTTATTTTGGTGGGTGGGGAGTTTTACTGTTAGAGGGGGACTTAAGCCCCTATTTAAGAAAGGTCTTGCGGATCTGATCTGACAGTGCGCATCAGGTCTGCAAGACCTCGCTGAATGCGGAGAGCAATACACTCTCCGTATTCAGCATTGCACCAGCAGCTCACAAGAGTTGCTGGTGCAACACCGCCGCCAGCAGGGGGTGTCAATCAACCCAATCTTACTCGATCGGGTTGATTTCCGGCGATGTCTGTCCGCCTGCTCAGAGCAGGCGGACAGGTTATGGAGCAGCGGTCTTTGTGACTGCTGCTTCATAACTGCTATTTCTGGCGAGTCTGAAGATTCACCAGAAACACGGGCTGTTGAGCTCCTTTTGGAGCTTGATAGATAGGCCCCATAGTATTTTTAAAGGTAAAAGAGCTGTTTAATTTAGGGCAATGCCCTTCATAAGGCCCTTTTAAGCGCTATTGGTAGTTTAGTATCACGAAAGCTAGGATGAGGATTGTGCAGATCTGGGGTGACCATACTTTAGTGGGATGGGGATGTTTATTTAGTGTGGTCTACTTATGAGCTTGAACATGAAGATGATCTTCATTTTAATATTTTTGTTATGAATCACTATAAATGGAAGTCATTATAATTATAACGAATAGGAATTTGTGTTACAAAATCAATATCACAGTATAAGTTTTTATTTACATTTACATTTTTTTTTATTTTTTTCAATGATTAAAAAAAAAAATGTGTAAATATTTATGGAGGAAATATTTTAAATTTATGATCCTGTTGGCCCTATATTTTAACTTTTTATTAGCTACTAAGTAAATCTCTTTGTTGCAAAAATGTCAGCTACAATGCTTGTAATTATGAATATAAATACCATGGTGGATACAAATCTGTGATTTATTTTTTAAAAAGCAAACATATTAGATTTTCTTTTTATCTTTTTATTATTTAAATAGGATTTTTTATTCAAATCAGATTTTTTTTTTTTTTTAAATAGGATTGTTTATTAAAAAAATGCTTTTGTGTTTAAAGAAAAATCTATCTAAATATAGTATGTTTTTAAGGTACCTTATAAAGTTTATTCATCCTTAAATAAGGATTAGTTTTTAATTATGTATTAGGATTTATATTCATGGCTGTAATAGTTAAAGTGAATGTAAATGTATTCGGCTCTGGGGGAGAAGCCGTTATTGGAGGAAGCCAGATTTGTCATTTCTGACGTAAGAAGGGACGACCTGGGCGCGGGGGAATCGCTGCTCCAGTGTTCCATGCTTGCGGGGAAGAAAAGGTAAGTATTTAAAAAAAAATGGCTGCAATGTAAACGTTTATGAATAAAAGTGTCCATTGTTTTAAATAGTATTTTTTAAAACAGGGCTTTCATTCGTGAAAATTTACATTCACTTTAACTTTTTGGTAAATTAATTCCATTTATCCATTCACAATGTCATGCTCTCCCAGAGGATTTTGTAAGATTATTTTTGGGGGGTTTTCTGTCTAGAAGATATTATCACATATTCTTGGTTTTGTAATTCTCAAAACTGTGAATTTGTGTCTGCTGCAACACAATATTTTTATTTCATGATTCAGAAAGAGCATACAATTTTTAGATTTACTTATTTTATCAAATTTGCTTCATTCTCTTGGTATTGTTTGTTGAAGGTGAACAATTCTCTACTGGGAGCTAGGGGAACAAATTGGGTGAGCCAATGACAAGCAGCTAGTTTACAGAAGTGAATTGCTCCTGAGCCTACCTATGCTTTTGAACGATGGATACCATGAAAACAAAGCTAATTGGATAAGATGAGTAAATTGAAAAGCTGTTTAACGTTGTATATTCTAACTGTCAGACTCCCTTCAGTAAGTGTTTGGTCGGTGTTTAGACCTTAACTGTGGTTTTGGCTGAAAACCCTTTTATGTTAAAGGTTTAATAGCTACTGATTTTAGTTTGTGTTGTAATGTCCCTTTAAATTGGAATATTTATGCAAACTCTGTAATGGCGAGGAGTAAATACTACAACCCCAGTATGAGATAACAGTGTAACTGGTACAGCTAGAAGCAGTACTGAGCACCAAATATGTCACTCTGCTGTGGCACAGATCTACAGCTAGCAAATGATCCGTATAAGAGAGCGACCATCTTTGTGCCAGAGAAATTCCAGATTGCTTGCAAAGCAGGAATGTAAAGCTTAGGAGCCGGACCATTTTTGGCTCAGAACTTGAGTTACATCTGCTTAAGTGGGTTAACTTGCTTAACACTTACTGAAAGGAATCTGACAGTTAGAATATGCAACGTTAAATAGCTTTTCAATGTACTCATCCTATCTAATTAGCTTTGTTCTCATGGTATTCATCGTTAAAAAGCATAGGTAGGCTCAGGAGCAATTCATTACTATAAACTAGCTGCTTGTCATTGGCTCACCCAATTTGTTTCCCTAGCTCCCAGTAGAGAATTGTTCACCTTCAACAAACAATGCCAAGAGAATGAAGCAAATTTGATATAAAAATAAGGTAAAATCTGAAAATTCGTATGCTCTTTCTGAATCATGAGATAAAAATATTGTGTTTATGTCCCTCTAATCTAAGGTCTATTGCTCCACTCTGTATGTTTGTTTATGTTATAATTGCTGAGAAGAAGAGGCAAGTTATTTCTGCAGACACAAATTTACAGTCTTGAGAACTACAAAACCAAGAATATGTGATAATATCTTCTAGACAGAAACCCCCCAAAATAATCTTACAAAAAACCTCTGGGAGAGCATGACATTGTGAATGTACATTTTTACAAATGAAAGCCGTTGTCTTTAAAAATAATATTAAAAACTAGGGGGCACTTTCTTTCATAAAAGTTTACATTGCAGCTGTTTTGTTATAAATAACTTACCTTTTCTTCCTTGCAAGCGTGGGAACACCGGAGCAGCGGATTCCCCTGCGCCCAGGTCGTCTCTTCTTAAATGTATCCACCAATAAGCAAGCACTATCTAGGGTGCTAAGCTTTACATTCCTGCTTTTTAAATAAAGATAAAAAGAGAATAAAGACATTTTGATAATAGGAAATTAAATTAGGAAAGTTGCTTAAAATGGCATGCTCTGTCTAAATCCTGAAAGGAAAATGTGGGGGTTAGTATCCTTTTAAAAGCCAGGTGTGAGTCATAGGTAGAAAGGTAAATCCTTAAGGTGTATCACAGTATTCCTGACACTAACTGAATTATTCAAATTACATTTTTAACCTTAGTTCAGCAGAGAGATTTAGATACATTTTAAAAATAACTCTAGCATCACCATAGAGCTTGCCGATAAGAGGTGAGGCTGTTGTTGTCATGGATACACTCAGCTTATAAGAATGAAGTTATAGACAGCTTGAGCTGAAGTGTAACGAAGAGTTAGAGCAGGAATTCTTGTCTTTTTTATAGAATTGTGTGAGAGAGAGATTATTTTGGAGCATTGGAACAGGAATCATTACAGATAAATTATTTGAGTTTCCTTATGCCTAGATAGACCTAGGACCCCCCGCTTTTACAACCTTCTGAAGGACATAAGGATCTATATGATATTCCAGGCAGGCAATAGTGGCCTCAGATGATTCCCTTTCTCCAACATAGGTGTGTCCGGTCACGGCGTCATCCTTACTTGTGGGATATTCTCTTCCCCAACAGGAAATGGCAAAGAGCCCAGCAAAAGCTGGTCACATGATCCCTCCTAGGCTCCGCCTACCCCAGTCATTCTCTTTGCCGTTGGCACAGGCAACATCTCCACGGAGATGGCTAAGAGTTTTTTGGTGTTTAAATGTAGTTTTTATCCTTCAATCAAGTGTGTTGTTTTTTAAAATAGTGCTGGTATGTACTATTTACTCTGAAACAGAAAAGAGATGAAGATTTCTGTTTGTAAGAGGAAGATGATTTTAGCAGACGTTACTAAATCGATTGCTGTTTCCCACACAGGACTGTGAGATGAAGTAACTTCAGTTGGGGGAAACAGTTTGGCAGACTTTTCTGCCTGAGGTATGGACTGGCCACATTGTCTAACATGGACCTTTGTAATGCTGGAAGGCTGTCATTTCCCCTGATGGGGGACCGGTAAGCCATTTTCTTAGATTAAGTAAAAGAATAAAGGGCTTCATAAGGGCTTAAAAAACTGGTAGACATTTTTCTGGGCTAAAAACGATTTACTTTGCTAAGGCATATTTGGCAGATTTATACCTCGTTAATAGTTTTTATAATCTTGGGGATTGTTGTTAAAAAAACGGCAGGCACTGCATGGACACCTTTTTCAGATGGGGGCCTTTCTAGTCATAGGCAGAGCCTCATTTTCGCGCCACTAATGCGCAGTTGTTTTTGGAGAGCAAGGCATGCAGATGCATGTGTGAGGAGCTAAGAACCACTGAAAAAGCTTATAGAAGGCGTCATTTGGTATCGTATTCCCCTCTGGCTTGGTTGGGTTCCTCAGCAAAGCAGATACCTGGGACTGTATAGGGGGTTAAATGTAAAAACGGCTCCGGTTCCGTTATTTTAAGGGTTTAAAGCTTTCAAATTTGGTGTGCAATACTTTTAAGGCTTTAAGACACTGTGGTGAAATTTTGGGTGAATTTTGAACAATTCCTTCATGCTTTTTCGCAATATTCAGTAATAAAGTGTGTTCTGTTTAAAATTTAAAGTGACAGTAACGGTTTATTTTAAAAACGTTTTTTTGTGCTTTGTTGACAAGTTTAAGCCTGTTAACATGTCTGAACCATCAGATAAGCGATGTTCTTTATGTAGTGAAAGCCAAGGGTTACTCCCCATTTAAATATATGTGATAATTGTGACATAGTGTCCAAACAATAATAAAGTGGTGTTCTGTTTAAAATTTAAAGTGACAGTAACGGTTTTATTTTAAAACGTTTTTTGTGCTTTGTTGACAAGTTTAAGCCTGTTTAACATGTCTGAACCATCAGATAAGCGATGTTCTATATGTATGAAAGCCAAGGTTTCTCCCCATTTAAATATATGTGATAATTGTGACATAGTGTCCAAACAAAGTAGGGACAATGATGCCACAGATAATAATATTGCCCAAGATGATTCCTCAGATGAGGGGAGTAAGCATGGCACTGCATCATCCCCTAATGTGTCTACACCAGTTTTGCCCACACAAGAGGCCCCTAGTAACATCTAGTGCGGCCAATACTTATTACCATGCAACAATTAACGGCTGTTATGGATAATTCTATTGCAAGCATTTTATCTAAAATGCCTACTTATCAGAGAAAGCGCGATTGCTCTGTTTTAAACACTGAAGAGCAAGAGGACGCTGATGATAACGGTTCTGACATACCCTCACACCAATCTGAAGGGGCCAGAGGGAGGTTTTGTCTGAGGGAGAAATTTCAGATTCAGGAAAAATTTCTCAACAAGCTGAACCTGAGTGTTGTAACATTTAAATTTAAATTAGAACATCTCCGCGCACCTGCTTAAGGAGGTATTAATCTACTCTGGATGATTGTGACAATTTGGTCATTCCAGAGAAATTATGTAAGATGGACAAGTTCCTAGAGTTCCGGTGCCCCCCGATGCTTTTCCTATACCCAAAGCGGATGGCGGACATAGTAAATAAGGAGTGGGAAAGGCCCGGCATACCTTTTGTTCCTCCCCCTATATGTAAGAGATTATTTCCTATAGTCCGACCCCAGAAAGACTTATGGCAGACAGTCCCCAAGGTCGAGGGGGCGGTCTCTACTCTAAACAAACGCACTACTATTTCCCATAGAAGATAGTTGTGCTTTCAAAGATCCTATGGATAAAAAATTAGAGGGTTTGCTTAAAAAGATGTTTTTTTCAGCAAGGTTACCTTCTACAACCAATTTCATGCATTGTTCCTGTCACTACGGCAGCGTGTTTCTGGTTTGAAGAACTAGAAAAGTCGCTCAATAAAGAATCTTCGTATGAGGAGGTTATGACAGAGTTCAAGCACTTAAATTGGCTAACTCTTTTATTTTAGATGCCGCTTTGCAATTAGCTAGATTAGCGGCGAAAAATTCAGGGTTTGCTATCGTGGCGCGCAGAGCGCTTTGGCTAAAGGTCCTTGGTCAGCGGATGTGTCCTTCCAAGACAAAATTGCTTACATCCCTTTCAAGGGTAAAACACTGTTTGGTCCTGATTTGAAAGAGATTATTTCAGACATCACCGGGGGAAAGGGCCACGCCCTTCCTCAGGATAGGTCTTTTAAGGCTAAAAATAAGCCTAATTTTCGTCCCTTTCGCAGAAACGGACCAGCCTCTAATTCTACATCCTCTAAGCAAGAGGGTAATACTTCTCAACCCAAACCACCTGGAGACCGATGCAAAGGCTGGAACAAGGGTAAGCAGGCCAAGAAGCCTGCCGCTGCTACCAAAACAGCATGAAGGATGGCCCCCGATCCGGGACCGGATCTGGTGGGGGGCAGACTTTCTCTCTTTGCTCAGGCCAGGGCAAGAGATGTTCAGGATCCTTGGGGCACTAGAAATAGTCTCTCAGGGTATCTCCTGGATTCAAGGAACTACCCCCAAGGGGAAGGTTCCACAGGTCTCAATTATCTTCAAACCAAATAAAAAGACAGGCATTCTTACATTGTGTAGAAGACCTGTTAAAGATGGGAGTAATTCATCCAGTTCCAATAGGAGAACAAGGGATGGGGTTTTACTCCAACCTGTTCATAGTTCCCAAAAAGAGGGAACATTCAGACCAATTTTAGATCTCAAGATCCTAAACAAATTTCTCAGGGTTCCATCGTTCAAAATGGAAACCATTCGAACGATCCTTCCTACCATCCAGGAAGGCCAATTTATGACCACGGTGGATTTAAAGGATGCGTACCTACATATTCCTATCCACAAGGAACATCATCAGTTCCTAAGGTTTCGCTTTTCTGGACAAGCATTACCAGTTTGTGGCACTTCCCATTCGATTAGCCACTGCTCCCGAGAATTTTCACAAAGGTACTAGGGTCCCCGTCTAGCGGTTCTAAGACAAGGGGCATTGCAGTAGTACCGTACTTGGACGACATCCTGATTCAAACGTCGTCTCTGTCAAAAGCAAAGGCTCATACGGACATCGTCCTAGCCTTTCTCAGATCTCACGGATGGAAAGTGAACATAGAAAAAAGTTATCTGTCCCCGTCAACAAGAGTTCCCTTCTTGGGAACAATAATAGACTCCTTAGAAATGAGGATTTTTCTGACAGAGGTCAGAAAATCAAAACTTCTAAGCTCTTGTCAAGTACTTCATTCTGTTCTTCGTCCTTCCATAGCGCAGTGCATGGAAGTAATAGGATTGATGGTTGAAGCAATGGACATAGTTTCCTTTTGCACGGAATTCATCTAAGACCATTACAACTGTGCATGCTCAGACAGTGGAATGGGGATTATACAGACTTGTCTCCGACGATTCAAGTAGATCAAAGGACCAGAGATTCACTCCGTTGGTGGCTGATCCTGGACAACCTGTCACAGGGAATGAGCTTCCGCAGACCAGAGTGGGTCATTGTCACGACAATCGCCAGTCTAGTGGGCGTGGGGCGCGGTCTGGGAACCCCTGAAAGCTCAGGGTCTATGGTCTCAGGGAAGAATCTCTTCTCCCGATAAACATTCTGGAACTGAGAGCGATATTCAATGCTCTCAAAGCTTGGCCTCATCTAGCAAAGGCCAAATTCATAAGGTTTCAATCAGACAACATGATGACAGTTGCATATATCAACCATCAGGGGGGAACAAGGAGTTTCCTGGCGATGGAGGAAGTGACCAAGATAATTCAATGGGCGGAGGATCACTCCTGCCACTTGTCTGCAATCCACATCCCAGGAGTGGAAAATTGGGAAGCGGATTTTCTGAGTCGTCAGACATTCCATCCGGGGGAGTGGGAACTCCATCCGGAAATCTTTGCCCAAATAACTCGATTATGGGGCATTCCAGACATGGATCTGATGGCCTCTCGTCAAACTTCAAGGTTCCTTGTTACGGGTCCAGATCCAGGGATCCCAAGGCGACTCTAGTAGATGCACTAGTTAGCCACCTTGGACCTTCAACCTAGCTTATGTATTCCCACTGTTTCCTCTCATTCCCAGGCTTGTAGCCAGGATCAATCAGGAGAGGGCTTCGGTGATCTTGATAGCTCCTGCGTGGCCACGCAGGACTTGGTATGCATACCTGGTGAATATGTCATCGGCTCCACCATGGAAGCTACCTTTGAGACAGGACCTTCTTGTTCAAGGTCCATTCGTACATCCGAATCTGGTTGCCCTCCAACTGACTGCTTGGAGATTGAACGCTTGATTTTATCAAAGCGTGGGTTTTCAGATTCTGTAATAGATACTCTGATTCAGGCTAGAAAGCCTGTAACTAGAAAAATTTACCATAAGATAAGGAAAAAATATATCTGTTGGTGTGAATCTAAAGGATTCCCATGGAACAAGATAAAAATTCCTAAGATTCTATCCTTTCTACAAGAAGGTTTGGAGAAAGGATTGTCTGCAAGTTCTCTGAAGGGACAGATCTCTGCTTTATCTGTTTTGCTTCACAAAAGGCTGGCAGCTGTGCCAGACGTTCAAGCGTTTGTTCAGGCTCTGGTTAGAATCAAGCCTGTTTACAGACCTTTGACTCCTCCCTGGAGTCTTAATCTAGTTCTTTCAGTTCTTCAAGGGGTTCCGTTTGAACCCTTACATTCCGTAGATATTAAGTTATTA